>NC_083881.1:56325788-56625888 GCF_032452875.1 Bos javanicus | reverse complement strand
TCAACAAAGTTTATGTGGCACAAAAAAAAATCTCTTCCTAATTGATTTTTTTAATATGAATGTGTGGCTAAGCAAGAAGATACAAAATTAATACACATAATGAAAATGATAGACTAACCACATGACCCTGCTTAAAAAGTTCCTTCAAAACAAAATGTTCTTCTCTAACAGTTACTAAAAAGATAAAGAAATGGATATATTACATAGATCATAAAAACATTATTCTAAACATTTCAGTAGTTTAACCTAATGTTCTACCCGCAAATTTTGTAGCAAAATGTAATTTATGATACTACCCAATGGCAGAATGACTAAAGAACTCAATAGCATAGAACTTCAATAATTTTCAGTTCTAATTAATAACATGAGAACCAATTCGTTTTTAGGATGGATACATCCAGCATGCATTTTTTCCCCCAAGAAACAGGTGTTAAAATAAAAGTGGAAATTTGAAAGTTACATGAAACACTACTCACCCACACATTCCATGGTTTCATCTAATGCTGCAAAACCATCTGGACATTCCTCAAAGCAACGGCCTCTATGCAAATAAAAGCCTACTTTGCACTTGGTACAAAAGTCTTTGCTAAAGCAAGAATCACAGTTTTCTATTCTGCATCCTAAAAACAATTTTAAAGAGAAAGAAAATTTCAGTCAAACAATTTACTGGTTTTGCAAGTAAAACTTTCATAAACTCACCATTGGAATTCTAGTGGTCAGAGAAATACGTGTTTAGCTCATTAGTTTCCTGATGCCATCTCCTTCTACATCACTCCTACCTCTTCCAACAGCTCACCACATCAATAGGCTGAGAAAAAATTGCAGCCCAGGGCCCTAGGCAGCATGAGATCCTGCAGAAATTTTTGCAACTCTAAATGGGATTAAAATAAAGGTTAAAAAGAAAAACACCCCCACTACAAATGACACTGCTGCTGGGATTGTAGTCTGTTCTGCTCTTCCAAAGACGTACTATGAAAAATGCAATGGAAACAATCTAATCAGTCTCTTCTGGTCCAAGACAGTTAATTAAAATTCTGTAATGAATTTGCTTTCATCAGTGGGTGTCAACCAGGAGGGGGACTGTAGGTCATTTTGTGGAAGACCCACAATGTGCCATACATTTCCACTTCACAACAGTCTGTCAGGGTGAGCGGTAGTACCCCTATTTTGCAAATAAGAAGCCTGAGACGAAGTCAAGAAGTTGGTAGTGGCTGAGTCGGTGCTGAGAGCCCTACACAGACTGCCTTCTAAATCTCTTCTCTATAACACATTAGCTGCATTTCGTTGGAAACAGTTGATGAAAGAGAAGTGCTTTCACGTCTGCCAGGTATGGTTTTGACCTTGACTCCCAGTTCTGACCTTCCCAGTTCTTGACTTTGAACAGCTATTTATACATGCCTCTCTGAGTCTCTATTTCCTCTGTATAAAACAGGGGTGTCACTAACTTTGTAAGGCTGTTGTGAGGATTTGAAATAACACATGTAAATTGACTAGCTTATAATAGGTGGTCTGCTCCAGTGGATTAGAAACATGTATTTTTCCATCAAACCATCACATTACAACAAGGTATAAAGAGAAGCAATAATTTAGACTTGTACTCAAGATCAGATTCCCTGGTATGCCAGTAACATCTGGGCCAGAGGTAATTGGCATGTAGAGGTGAAAATAAATAGACTCTAAACTATTCTTCAAGGAGAAGGAAGGAAAGGTTGGAGAATTGGTTAATTGAAAGGTGAGGTTTTCAACAGATTACAGTACATTATTACTTGTAACAGATTTAATTGCTGGCAATTAACAGCACATAAAGCTCTATGAAAACTCCCTGGCAACCCTTTTACTCTTTTAACAAGCCTCTGAGTAACTGTATTTGGTGATTTAATGATTCAGAAAAGCTTTCAAATCTAGTTTCTGCAACCAAAGATACAATTGAATAAAAAATGTAACCAAAACATGAAATCATTGAATTCCAAAATTTTAAAAATTAAGACGGCAAAGCCAGAATGTGGACTATAAACACTAAAAAAAGTTTCTGTTAAAACAATTACAATATAAATAATGACAGTTTCTAGACTTATAAAAAGACAGTGGCAACTCATCCCCTTTTAATTTTGAGTCTAAACAGGACTTTATGTATTAAATGACCACCCTGAAGCAGCTAATTCAACTTCTAAAATGTTACACAAATTTACAATTGGAAAACCAACTATGTGTGGGTGAAAGTCCATAGTCAAATTATACTATTGCTCTTTTTGGGGAGGATGGTGGGCATAGAAGAACAGTTTATCACCGTATAAAATGTTCATTTGTAGTCTTAAATGCTGTAACCTATATTTTAATAGAACAGTGATCTATTGCTGGTCAGTAGCTTCTTAACCATGGTCAAAATACATGACCATCCTGTCCACAAATTGTTGGCTTTCTTGCTACATTTTTTTTAAAGCAAGCCACCTTTCTTGTTAGCAGTATTATTTTCCAAGAAGTAATGATAAACATTCCAAAGTATAAAAGAGAACTAAAGGGTGAAGAGAACAACGCATTATATTTTAAAAAAGAGAAGACTGTACACTTCATAAATCAGCTGTTATCTATAAGATCTGATTCTAATGTGGTCTGCACCAACAAGCCTTTTGGCCAAAAAGTTATAACAGTATGCATTTGGAAATAATTTTACAAGATCCTTTCCTAATCATTACTGTTATGTGTAGGTCCCTTTCCTCATTTCATCCCATGCTCCTAATACCAGTCCATAGAATGATAGGTGTTCCAGAAATTCCACATTCTCTCTAAAGTCCCTTTTTCAGGTGTAAATCTGGCTAAAAGAAAGTTTAATTATTTGTTCTCAAATTTAAGTACAATAAAATATTGATGCATTCAAATTGTAAAACACTTCAACCATGAAAAAGCACAAGGTGAATCATAAGCAATGACTGAGAATAAGCTCTAAGCCACATCATTAAATTAAAAAGGCAAGTGCAGGGTATATAGAATACGATGCAATAAAACCACGACACGAGACTATGTGTGTCTGTATGGAGTAGCTAGAGAAGTTAATTTGGGACTGGGAATAGTGGAATTTTGAAATGTTAAAAGTTATATTTCTGAGCTATGAATTTTTTAATTGTAATATATTTATGTACTAAAAGTAAAACAAAAATGATATTTCAATACATACTTGTGACCTACTTAAATATACAGAAAATACCACTATATTAACATTCCAAGTGAAATTCTTTTGATTTTTACCAGGCAAGACTGAATAAAAAATTATTCAGTGCCAATTTTTTTTTTTCAGATTTGGGAGCATGAAATTATACCCCTTATAAAGTGAAAGTGAAGTCACTCAGTCGTGTTCGACTCTTTGTGACCCAATGGACTGTAGCCCACCAGGCTCCTCCATCCATGGAGTTTTCCAGGCAAGAGTACTGGAGTGGGTTGCCATTTCCTTCTCCAGAGGATCCTCCCCACCCAGGGATCGAACTCAGGTCTCCCGCATTGCAAACAGATGCTTTTACCATCTGAGCCACAAGGGAAGCTATATATGATAGGGACCTACAGGTAACAGTAACCATCAGGAAAGGATCTTGTATATGATAATGGTAAACCTGCCTTAGCCTTCCAAATAATCATTTGACCATCTCCTGCCAGTATCCTTTGTTTTCACATGTTCAGCAGTGCTTTCCAAATCATTAGGAAAAAAGCTAAATATTTGTTTATTCATTGAAGCATTTAAATAATAGCTTTGATTGGTGGTAAAGAATCCACCCTTATGGCAGAAAGTGAAGAGGAACTAAAAATCCTCTTGATAAAAGTGAAAGAGGACTGTTCTATACATCTATGTCTCTTTTGCTGTCTCCCATACAGGGTTATCGTTACCATCTTTCTAAATACCATATATATGCATTAGTATACTGCATTGGTGTTTTTCTTTCTGGCTTACTTCACTCTGTATAATTGGCTCCAATTTCATCCACCTCATTAGAACTGATTCAAATATACTCTTTTTAATGGCTGAGTAATATTCCATTGTGGATTCATGTTGATGTATGGCAAAACCAATACAATATTGTAAAGTAAAAAAAAAAGTAAAAGAGGAGAGTGAAAAAGTTGGCTTAAAGCTCAACATTCAGAAAACGAAGATCATGGCATCTGGTCCCATCACTTCATGGGAAATAGATGGGGAAATAGTGGAAACAGTGGCTGACTTTATTTTTGGGGGGCTCCAAAGTCACTGCAGATGGTGACTGCAGCCATGAAATTAAAAGACGCTTATGCCTTGGAAGGAAAATTATGACCAACCTAGATAGCATATTCAAAAGCAGAGACATCACTTTGCCAATAAAGGTCCGTCTAGTCAAGGCTATGGTTTTTCCAGTGGTCATGTATGGATGTGAGAGTTGGACTGTGAGGAAAGCTGAGTGCCAAAGAATTGATGCTTTTGAACTGTTGTGTTGGAGAAGACTCTTTAGAGTCCCTTGGACTGCAAGGAGATCCAACCAGTCCATTCTAAAGGAAATCAGTCCTGAGTGTTCATTGGAAGGACTGATGCTGAGGCTGAAACTCCAATACTTTGGCCACCTCATGTGAAGAGTCAACTCATTGGAAAAGACCCTGATGCTTGGAGGGATTGGGGTCAGGAGGAGAAGGGGATGACAGAGGATGAGATGGCTGGATGCATCACCCCTGCCTGGTGTAGTGCAGTCCATGGGATTGCAAAGAGTCAGACATGACTGAGCTGAACTGAACTGAAGTTGTAATGTGATCCAAAGCTCCTCTGACCTTCATACCTTCCTGGTCTCAGTCACTCTTTGCCATAACATAAAACCAAAGCAGGCCAGCTACACATTGAGCAACCTGAACTGACACAAGTGATTTAATCATGAACACCTTGGAATCAAAAGATTTTTAAGGCTAACAACTGCATAACACACTTCAGCCCTGAAAGCCTTTGCTCCCTGGCTTAAGGTCCATCCACAACCCCTTGCCCAGTTCAGCCACTTGTCTTGAAACTGAAGAGAGTTCTAGAAAACCACCATTTGTGCAACCTCATAGATCTGTCCTTTCCCCTCCAGCCAGAAGCCTCTCCCCAAAATTCTTAAGCTTTAAACCGCTCATATTCACATCAACTCTATTAATTCACTTTTATGCAAAAGTATATTTTTATATAAAAGTAAAACATCCTCATTACAAATAAAAATTCAAAACAATACAGAAGCTTTAACAGAAAATACAGAAATATTCTTTCTTACCTGAATGACACACCATGTCTACTCCCCAGAAATAGCCTCTGTATTAAAACTTCAGGAAAATCTTTATGTCCATTTTATAAACAAGTGAGTTTCAAAATACCAATGGGATCATTCAATACACTGGTAAGCTTTATAAAACTTCATACTGCCTAAGAAAATAGGTTTATCAAACTTGACTAAACATGGGTCTTGTCTATAAAAATCTGGGCTTTAAGTCCCTGTTCAGAAATACAAGACCCTGCTTTATCCAACGTACACGTTTCTAAATTACAGTGCCTCCTCAAAAATGTAATCCACCAAATGAGAACTGCCAGTGTCGGTTTAAGTAAAATACTGTCCAAGTAAAACTGTGTCCAAATGCTAACTGATAGGGCTGTCATTTGGCAAGGGAGGCTCGCTCCAGCCAAGAAACAGAAAAATAGCCCGGGCATCCCTTCTGTCCCCCCACAGTATCCATCCTGGCTCCATTATAACAGTTCCCAAATTATACTCTAGTTCAGTTCAATAGTTCATTCCATACATTCTCAAAAAATGGGAGTATGTGCCAGGCATTGTGCCATTTTATGAGAACATAAAATTATAATACTCATTCCCTGTCCTGAAGGTGCAAAAGCTAAAGAGAAGGGGCCATGTGGCACTTTCAGGGCATTGCAACATAGCCTGAGATATTAGAAGCATGTGCTGGGTACATTAGAGGCAGAGAAGAAAGATCCATTTCTCTTCTGCTATTACAAAGTTGATTTTTTTTTTTTTTCAGTCTCTGAATTCCTTGTTTCTAATACAGTGCCGGACACATGGTTGAGTTTTAGTGCTTGCCAAGAGAATGCCATTTAAAAACCCAATTCCTTTATATTAAAAACTCATTTGAATGTTTAATATGAGATGGCTTGCACATGCACTGTAAATACCTTTAATATAAAATAAAAACCATGCTGCTAGTAAAAGACTACAAGTCGTATTGGAGGAACAAGTAGTCCAACATCTGAAAACAATTATAATGAGAACGTAAATATGGAAGTGTGGCAGGTCATAGGAGCTATGGAAGTTGGAACCTCTGCTGAGCAGGTGTGAGATAGAGGGGAGAGAAGAATCCAAAGAGGGCAACTCCATCTATAAAACATATTGGAGATGGTTCCCATGGTGTGTGATGGTCCCTGAAGGGAGGCGAGAATGAACTGCAGGTTAGATGGAGGGGGTTACTTGAGTTTAGATGGATGTGGGTGGGGGATTTCACCTCTTATTTTGTTTAGTTTCAGAAAAGGAGGTAAAATTGTAAACTACCTCTACTTTGTGTGGTTTTAAGTATTTGAGTAACAAATGAAGAAAAATGAAGTTCAAGATTAGGTCTTCATCTAACTAGATGTAAGAGGTCCCCATAGACTGCGCATGGCTGTTTTATTCCCTCACTTCAACAGATAAGAGCCCCTCAGGGCCAGACATCAGGATGGTAGCTAGTGCATGCGTGCTAAATTGCTCCAGTTGTGTCCAACTCTTTGCAACCTAGAGGCATAGATAAAAAAGCAAAGTTCCTGCACTTCAGGATCTTCTGTCTACTAATAGAAAAGGTACCCAGACAGGCAACAAGGAAATAATGTAACTATGCTTAAGTTTATACAGGGTGAGCTGGGGAGAGCTTATTTTCAGCTAACCAGGCGGTGCTAGAATTAAAGAACTTGCCTGCCAATGCAGGAGACATAAGAGATGCAGGTTTGGTTCCTGGGTCGGAAAGATCCCCTGGAGGAGGGCATGGCAACCCATTCCAGTATTCTTGCCTGGAAAATCCCATGGACAGAGGAGCCTGGCAGGCTATGGTCCATAGGGTCGCGAGAAGTCAAACATGACTGAAGCAACTTAGCATGCGTGCATACAAGCTTCTTGAAAGCAGGAAGAGTGTGGAGGTAAGGAATAACCACTGAGAGGTTCATACTCTAAGAGCTAACAGGCACGGGAAAAGGAGTTACAGTGAATCAACAGAACCAACCAACTGGGTGGAGGAGAAGGTGCTCCCCTCCATCCCTCTCCTCTTCCTTTGGTGCCCACTACTCAGGGCCTTGACACCCCGAGAGGGTTTTATTATCTCCCCAGCAAAATCTAGATGACAAAAACCATCTCTTATTTGAATATCACTGTGTGGCTAACAATATAAACAGAAAAATGAAAACCTTAAATGAAAAACAAAAAAATCAACCTTTGCTCAACTCAACTGTGGAAAATGTAATTCGTAATTCTATAGGTTACAATCAGTTATTGGAGAAAGGAAGGAATCAGTGAGGTAGAGAGGACCTTAGACACACATTGAGGAACCTGTTATTTCTTGGTCACCAGGGCTGTGGGCCTCAGGCTCCTCAGTACGTCGTGAATATCTGATCGCGTATGGTTCTCTAATCATCCTTTAGTGTTGGCACCTCGATTCAGAACCTGGCAGACACACCCACACAGAAACAGGGCGCAGGGGGTAAGGGCATTCAGTCTTCAGGTTGCAGTTGCAAGGATCAAAGAACATCAAGTCAACCCCTGGAAAATTAGAGGTTTCTCGGCTCAGTTTTCGCTCAACTTTGAACAGAAATTAAAGGAACAGGTTGCTCCAAAAGACATTTGAAATTAGACTTTAAGCAGTTGTTTCACATGGAAAGTACTAGACTGTGCGACTTCATATGAGGTTTCTTAAAATTGTTTAAATATTTTTAGGCTTCTCTAACAACTTCAAATACTGCTGTTTAACATTCCTTCTCAAAACATGCAATGGTTTATAAATATCCCTAAATAAAGTTCTTCAGCTTTATGTTACCCAAGTCATTCCTCTGCAATGTGTACTATTGCAGTAATCCCATTAGAGTAGGGCTGATGAAAACTTATGACTTAAAATCTAAAATTACATTTTTTCTGGTAAGGTCTAGTTACACATAGCTCATCAGAAACTTCATTATAGTTCAACCTAAAGGAAAAAAAGGACAGATTCAGAGGCTTCAGGACTCGGTGTTTCATACTTACCACTGTGCTATTTGAATGATGATGCAGAAACCCAGCATTAATTTCACTAAATTAAGAGAAGATCCAGGATAGAAGTCTGTGTAAAGCCCACCAGAATGGATTTAAGTCAAGAGTGTATTTACTATTTAGGAGAGTTAAAACAGAGTGAAATTCAACTGTGTCAAGTGCAGAAGAGGACACTTTGAACAAGAACCAAAGGCAGAAAATGAGAACTATGCTGAGAATATAGTGTTCTTGCAAATAGTACAGTGGTTAGCAGAGCTGAGCTTACAATCTTGGCTCCCTTACCGTTGTGTGACTGTCAATAAGTCAGTAAAGCTCTCTTTGCCTCAGTATCCTCACCTTTAAAAAGCAGGTAACATCAGGCCCTATCTCAGAGCTGAGAAGAGTCAGAGGTTTAACAGAGGCAAAGATCTCAGCATAATATCTAAGAAAAGAATGCGAACTATTATAAGTGTAAAAACTTGCCAACAAGGATAGTTTAAGATGTCATGTGGAAGGAAGCTCAAATAAGGTATCAGCATACTGTGTGTATGGGTATATGTGTATATATTTATATATCCTATACATTCATATAAATTTTAACTATATACCTGTGAGTATATATGTATATATATGTACTTCTGCTGCTGCTGCTGCTAAGTCGCTCAGTCCTGTCCGACTCTGTGCGACCCCAGAGACGGCAGCCCACCAGGCTCCGCCGTCCCTAGGATTCTCCAGGCAAGAACACTGAAGTGGCTTGCCATTTCCTTCTCCAATGCATGAAAGTGAAAAGTGAAAGGGAAGTCACTCAGTCGTGTCCGACTCTTAGCGACCCCATGGACTGCAGCCCACCAGGCTCCTCCATCCATGGGATTTTCCAAGCAAGAGTACTGGAGTGGGTGCCATTGCCTTCTCCATACATATGTACTACTCAAATGAAAGGCATTATCCAAAGACCACTGTCTATAATAAACATAGTATATCCTTACTCTTGTTTAGGTCACACAGCTAAACACACTGAATGTGATCATTTGCTGAGTATCGACATGGAAAGTCATCTACTTCAAACATTCAGAGCCAGGATTTAGGGAAGTTGAGATCTAAATGTAATTTTGAATTTGGTGGGGGAAGTTACATCCTCTTTGTGCCCTGGTCCCTTCACTGTCAAATACGAGGAGAAAATATCTGACTTACCTATATCAGAGTATCAAGTTAAAGATCAGAACACAAAAGGTTAAAAGATGCCACATGAAATCTGCATTACATTCTAGAGCCAAATAAACCTAACCTTCAGCAGATTGCTTCAAATACTCAGCATCCCTTTCTAAGCACTATAAAGATGTTCAGTTTATGAAGTGCATTAAAGATGGCATGGCCTTTGGAGCAGTGACAAGGATGGGAAAAATCTTGCCCTGACAGCAATTTTAATCCTCAAATTGCAATTTGGTAGAATGAATGTATTCAGTCCAAAAATGTATACACTGTTTTTTCAGATAACTACAGAATTCTGTTTCATATGCTTTTTAACAAAGTGTGTTGTTAGTTACTCAGTTGTGTCCGACTCTTTGCAACCCCATGAACTGTAGCCTGCTAGGCTTCTCTGTCCATGGAATTCTCCAGGTAAGAATAGTGGAGTGGGTTGCCATTTCCTCCTCCAGGGGATCTTCCCAACCCAAGTCTCCTGCATTGCAGGCAGATTCTTTACCAGCTGAGCCACAAGTGAAGCCCAATATCAGAATTGAAGCCTTATTTCAACTTCAGAGTATATATATGTTGTCAAAAATTGTTTTCTCCTGATTTAAAGTGTTACAACACTTCTTTTGAAAAACTCTCAAATTTGTAAAATATGTTGCTGGTACCTTCACTGCAACATCTGACTATTTAAAAATTATATCTTGCCCACCCACACAAAGAAATCTGAAGAAACATTGAGCCTTGTGTAAAATCATGTGGTAAAATAATAAGGAACTATAAAAGTGTTGGCTTCATTTCTCATATGTTCAAGTGATGGATACTTGAAATAACTCTTAAAACAATGGGGAAAAAAATGGGAATACATAGCTAGATGTTTAAAGGGCTTTTTTTCCCATTTAAAGAATATGAAAGAAAAGGACACTATCTCAAAATAAATTAGAAAAGGAATGTGATAACAGTGAACGAAGTTTCAAAAATTATAAACCAAATGAATCTCTCTTTTCAGATTTTAAATTCCTGCCAGTAGCCAACCTCTCATGTAGGTTACTCCTTGTGCTTTCCTTTTTTTGGTAGCTTGTTACCCTTTTATATTAAGGTGGAACCAAAGCAGTTTAATAAATTTCAGACCTGAGACTTAGTTGAACTTTTCCAAATGTTGGAAAATGCAGATCTCTCCACCCAACTAAATGGAAAAGCATATGTAAGCTAATATCTGCCTTGTACTCCACTCAACCTCCATCCAAGGAAAATAGGAAGAATCTCTCAATTCCTTCACACTCCAAAGAGGTAAAAGCCTTTCACCTTTTCCTGTGAAAGGCCAGACAGTAGGTATTCCAGGTGTTGTGGGCCCTACAGTCTCTGTCTAAACATGATTAGATTAGATGATTACACATGACTGTTTTCCAATAAAACTTTATTCATGAACCCCAAACCTTACAGTATCATTTTTATGTGTCATAAAATACCATTTTTCTGACTTTCTCCAACCAATAAAAAAATCTGAAAATTATTCTCACCTGAAGGGTCCTACCAAAAAGGTGACAGGCCTGATTTTGCTGCTGGTCATATGATGCTGACTATGAAAGCTAGAAAATGATGGAAATTCATGGGCACATTAGAAAAGGGAAAAAAATAAAAGAATTTCATTTTTAAAACACCAAATGAAAGCACTTAAGCTTAGAGAGACACAGAGATGTCTTATACACTCTGGCTGTGTAACACAAATACAGTATCAAACAAACATAAGGATGCTACAGTTTAGTTATTTCGGCATGGGGCAACATTACTTCAATGTTCAACACACTATATTGATAAATTTAAAAGGACGACTACTTATCAGTTTGCAACGTTTGCAATCAGTTTGCAGGTCAAAATTCCACCCTATTTTAATAAGCTTTTACTTTCTCAATTATGTGCGGAATTCACTTGTCAGTGAAGGGGTTGACTGAAGAGGAAAAAAAAGAATACTTTTACGAAACAAGATTTTGGCTAAAACCTGCATTGTGTTTGTATATAGTGATCTGATACATTTACCCAGCTCTGTTTGTGAAAGTAGCTTTGTCATGTCTGCTTCCTCGTTTGATGATAAAAGTAGATATGGTCTTTGCTGTGCCATGCGGTGGCAGCCAACCTTAGGCTTGTCAGTGGACTAACCTTGCTCTGTAAGTAGGAATAATACTACCACCATCATGGATTGTTGAGAACAAATGAAAGAATGTACTGGAAAGCACTTTAAAAATGAAAGTGCAAAAGAGGTGCCATAGACAAAGGGAAATAGTGCAAGGTAGCATCTGTCTTTAACAGAGAATGGTATTGTCGGACTTGGGTGTATCCTGAAATAATAGGCTCATTCAAGACAGCTGCAAAACCCACAAGAAAATTAAATGTAAGCTTGAAAAAGAGCTCTCCTGTTAAATATCAGGACAGACTCCAAACCTTGCTACCATACTTTAAAAATTTTTAATATTTTATAAGTAGTATTGAAAATCACATAGCCGTGTTTGCCGCAGAGAGGAAGCTCTTAGAATATCTATTTGATGTAATCTGTCTTCCAGATCAAATAGCAAGAAAGAGCACCCTTTGAGTTTTCTCTACAGGTTATCTGATACCACTAAAGCAGACTCTTTCTTGCTACAAGTAGTCACAGCATGGCTACCCTAGGTCCGCATAGTAAACAACTGCAGCGTGAAGCTGAATAACCATAACTGGAGTTGGTAATAGTGTCTCCAGTCTGGCCTACATCTTAAATCCTTGATGGTGTAACCATACTGGTGTTTCAGATCTCAATGATCAAACTAAGATTGTTTGACTGCAGCTACATGAGGACATCTGTGATCTTTCAAAAACACGAGTTAGTCATGTCATTTTCTTGCTTTAAAATTTTTCAATGGCTCTCCTTCACTTCTGGAATCAGTTCAAACCTTCAGTTTTCAAACACAAGATCCTTCTTGCTAGACATACCCATCTATTAATACTACTTTCATTCGTCACCCTGTGTACCTTTCACCCAAGCCATGAAGTTTCCTCAAAACCCCTCAAGTCTCCCAGCACCAAGATACCCATGATGGTAATTCTTCTCATAATTGTTAATAACTATGTTCACTATGCTGCTGCTGCTGCTAAGTCGCTTCAGTCATGTCCGACTCTGTGCGACCCCATAGACGGCAGCCCACCAGGCTCCCCCGTCCCTGGGATTCTCCAGGCAAGGACACTGGAGTGGGTTGCCATTTCCTTCTCCAATGCATGCAAGTGAAAAGTGAAAGTGAAGTCACTCAATCGTGTCCGACTCTTCACTATAATCACCCAATTAAATGGAGAGCCCTGAAGAAGACAGAGCATGTCTTATTCTATTCAGTATTCACAGGATACAGGTGCTTGACACAACAGATGACGACAGACGTATCTGCTGAATGACTAACAAATGTAACTGAATCTCTTTCAGGTTAGAATAGACACTGAAGCAGAATCCACCTCATGAATGTTAATGCAATAACACGATTTTGTTACAAACAAAAATACTTAAATAATAAAGAGCTCCTTTTCCAGATTAGGCATCAATTTATTACAAACTACACTGAAGCGCCTATGTTTCATTTTTTGTCTTTAAGAAATAAATGTATACATATTCATGTAAACCAAGTAAAGATGAGGTTTGGAAGGAGAGACTGAACACAGCAGAAAATAGACTTAAAGTACATATAAGGTCACAGAGAAATCAATATTAGAGAAGTGAATGGCCAATACCAGGTAGCACTCCATTACCAAGTTGTTTATAGATATAAGAATTATTATGAATTAGAAGTTTGTTATTAGAATTACAAATTAGAAGGTTACTATGAACTAAAAGGTTATTATTTCAGAGTGTGTTACATAATTTGTCTAAGCTTGCAAAGCTACAAACTTACTGCAAAAGCCCAATCAGAGCCCAGGAGTTCCTTGTAATACAGTGTTCTTTTAAAGTGATTTTCCACAAATTAATTTCTTTTAGAAAAACCAAATGCCTTGCAATTGTTAATGGGATTTAAAACATTTAAACTAACCATTCATTTAAAAAACTAGTCAAATAAACTTTGATATCTTTCTATAATGCTCAGGCTTGTAACTATACATAATAGTTTTATCTATATTACATGGTTTATTTTTAAGGAATAGTATAATGGAAAGAATATTCCATTGGAGTCTGTATCTCAGACACTGAGGCCACTCTGCTACTGACAAATCATGTGACTTTAGGGAAACACTTCTTTCATAAGCCTCAATATGCACATTTGTTGGGGTTAGGGGGAGAAGGGGGAGAGGGAACAGAATCAATTAGGTTTCTTCCAGATCTATGTGTAGTTTTTAATTAGTTTAAAGGAACTTCTACATGCTTGCCAGAGGCCTTGTAGGGTTGTGAACACACACAGATTAATCAGTGAAAGTGTTTATTAATTGAATAAAACATCCTCTCCTTTAAGAACTATTAGAAATATGCTGTTATTACCTGCTTTCCTCAGCACAGCACAATAAGCTATTGCTTATCTTTATCTGAACTTTGTTTACAGAATGAAAAGATAGGAAATGTCTTCACAGTATACCCAGTTTAAATGAATAGAAAAGAACTCACAGCTAACAACATATTCAGTGGTGACAAGATAAAAGAATTTCTTCTCAAGATCAGAAAGAAGACAAAGGTATCTATTCTTGCCATTTTTATTCAACATAGTTTTATAAACCCTAACCACAACAATCAGAGAAGAAAAAAAAGAAATCTAAATTGGAAAAGAAGTAAAACTGTCATTATTGAGTAGATGACATGATACTATACATAGAAAATTCCTAAAGACGCTACCAGAAAACTACTAAAGCTCATCAATGAATTTGGTAAAGTCACAGGATACAAAATGAATACACAGAATCTGTTGAATGTCTATAAACTAACAAAAGGGATTTATGAAGGCATTCAGAATCCCAGCATGTTAGAGTAAACTTTTCATAGACTCCCCTGGTTTTTATAGATAAGGACACTGGAGCTCACAATATGAGGGTCATCCATTGTCAAAGAGTAAAGTTGTAATACCTGATCCATCTCCATTCTTGAGCCAGCTGTAGACAAGGCCCACAGAAGGCCCCTCCCTATGGGTAGTCACCATGATCCTGCTTTTCTGCCAGTTAACACTCCCCTGCTCTTCCCTTTAAAGTCTGGTCAAAATAAAAGTTTATAATGCTTCTCCTAGTGCAGTAAAAGTCAAGGTGTTAGTTGCTGTCATGTCCCACTCTTTGCGAGCCCATGCCGGTCTCCTCTATACATGGAATTCTTCAGGCAAGAGTACTGGAGTGGGTTACCATTTCCTTTTCCAGGGGATCTTCCTGACCCAGGGATCAAACCTGGGTCTCCCGCATTACAGGCAGATTCTTTACTGTCTGAGTCCCTAGAAAAGCTAGGAACTCAGACAGTCTTTTTTTTTTTTTTAAAGAAAAGCTACTTTAAATCAGAATCTTTTGTCAGAAACTCTGTCCACAAAATCAAAGCATATGGGAATCAGATTCCTAGATAGTAAAACACAATTATAAATTCAAATACCATATGTGCCAGAATACATACACTATTGGAATCGTAGAGAATTAGGAAGAGGGAATTATGACAAAGTGGAGGAGGCAGAGAAGGGAGCCAGCATAGAGTCAGGAGCATTGGAAGCCTTATCCAAAAGTCAGTGTATTCCACCACGGTCAACTTAGTAGAATCCACAATCAGATATATGATCATTGATTTTAATACACTGATGATTAATGAGGGATGTGGGGAAGAATACTCATCACAATATCCTTATGTGTTTATGCATATTAAAATGTCTTTTACTAAATGCAAAGCCTTCTCTTCCATAATCAGCGACAGAGACAACATAATTATTACATGTAGCAGTGATTCCCGAAGCCAGCCATGGCAGTATGACCTGGAACCTCATTGAAAAGGCAAGTTCTAGGGCACCACGTGCAATCTACCTAAGCAGAAACTCTAGGGGAGGACCCTGCAACCCCTGTTTTTATAGATGATTCTGATGTACATTGCAGTTTAAGAATCACCTCACTTAACTCCTTGCTGTCGCTAGAGAAAATTCAAACAAGTAGACTGCCTGCCCAACTTATGGATCCTCCATCCTCATCTTCCAGGATTCCATTCTCAAACTTTCTCCGACTCTCAGCGGACTCCCGCTGTGAATGCCCTTTTTCCTCTTGCTCTTACTCGCCCTACTCCTCCTTTGGGATCATTTCAGATGACACACTCTCTACAAAATCTTGAGACTTACCCACATCCAAGTGCATGTTAGCTGATGTCCATGGGTTCCCTGAGCACCCAGGGCATCACTATCGAGGTTCTTACCACATCGTATTCCCTTGCACTTTTTTCCTAAAGACACACATTGCCCTTGTATAGTGTATATAAGGTAAGCATCAAGTGTTTGCTACATTTGCACACTTTTTTACGCAGCCTAAACCAACTCCCAAATTACAGTGTGCCCTCTTTCCTCACCAGATAAATACATACTATTAGTACTAGGAAAATTACTCAAGTCCTTCCTTTATTATTACGCTTCCTTGACTCTAGCACAGCCTCTACTCCAAAATAAAGACTATGAGAGACTCCTTCAGTGTATCCCTAATCCACTTGCTAGTTTGCTGAAGATCAAACCCAAAGTAAAACAACTCTAATACAATAGTTGTTGTAGGACATTTCTGGTTTCATTTAAGTATATAATCAGAATTTCAGTCCCTAAATTTGAATATTATTTTTAGTTGGAGCTAAAAATCATCTCCAGATTTCACATCAAGTAGTCTCATTACTGGCCCTTTCATACTTCATGCTCATGCATGTCCTCTGAATTCCTCCTAGCTCTTCACTACTGATCTAGCCACCCAGGCTAGATGGTGACAGAAGGAGAGAATATACCTAAGTCACAATTTCCAGAGCTTTTCATGACTGTTCTCACCTAACCACTGACTTCTCCCTTTTCTGTTGCTAAGTTTGCAACCCCATGGACTATATTCCACCAGGCTCTCTGGGAGTTTCCAAGCAAGAATACTGGAGAGGATTGCCATTACCTATTCCAGGAGATTTTCCACATTTAGTGATTGAACTCGGGTTGCCTGCATTGCAGGTGGATTCTTTACCACTGTCCCACCTGGGAGGGGCTTCCCTGCTGGCTCAGAGGTTAAAGCGTCTGCCTGCAATGTGGGAGACCTGGGTTCAATCCCTGGGTCAGGAAGATTCCCCTAGAGAAGGAAATGCCAACCCACTCCAGGATTCTTGCTTGGAGAATCCCATGGATGGAGGAGCTACACAGTCCACGGGGTTGCAAAGAGTCGAACACAACTGAGAGACTTCACTTTCACTTTTCACCTGGGAAGACTTCCTTTCTCTATCCTCTGTTACATGACACACCAACCCTACTTGTCTGTGTGTTTCAGCAGCACTTTAGGTAATGCTGCTGTATATTACTACTGTCTAATTCTGTATCAGTTTCACATGTGCAGCCCAACTGTATATTCAGTCAATTTGTAAGTATTTTCCAAATAAAGACTTTAACTTTATTTTATTTCTCCTGTAATCCCACAAACACTGAGGTTACACCAACACATCTGCTAGAGGTCTGCATCTTCACAGATCATTGAACAATTATAAAGCCTTTATGGTACTCAGTAATATCTATATCCCCTTATTTATAGTTGTTATCCAGATTTTTTTTAAAAACATTCTAACCATTTTTCTAATACCTTGACTTTTTTTTTCAAATGCATCATTACACTGTATGATTCAAGAATGGCAGGAGTTTCCAAAACGACTGAAACTTGACAATGTAGTAATTTTTTAAAAATACCTAAATGCTGAGTAGCCTGTGGCTCAGATCATGAACTTCTTATTGCCAAATTCAGACTTAAATTGAAGAAAGTAGGGAAAACCACTAGACCATTCAGGTATGACCTCAATCAAATCCCTTACGATTATACACTGGAAGTGACAAACAGATTCAAGGGATTGATCTGATAGAGTACCTGAAGAAGTATGGGCGGAAGTTCATGACACCGTACAGGAGCAGTGATCAAGACTATCCCCAAGAAAAAGAAATGCAAAAAGGCAAAACGGTTGTCTGAGTAGGCCTTAAAAATAGCTGAGAAAAGAAAAGACTGGAAATGCAAAGGAGAAAAGGAAAGAGATACCCATTTGAATGCAGAGTTCCAAAGAATAGCAAGGAGAGATAAGAAAGCCTTCCTCAGTGATCAATGCAAAGAAATAGAGGAAAACAACAGAATGGGAAAGGCTAGAGATCTCTTCAGGAAAATTAGAGATACAAGGGAACATTTCATGCAAGATGGGCACAATAAAGGACAGAAATGGTATGGACCTAACAGAAGCAGAAGATATTAAGAAGAGGTGGCAAGAATACACAGAACTATACAAAAAAGATCTTCATGACCCAGATAATCATGATGGTGTGATCACTCACCTAGAGCCAGACATCCTGGAATGTGAAGTCAAGTGGGCCTTAGAAAGCATCACTACGAACAAAGCTAGTGGAGGTGATGGAATTCCAGTGGAGCTATTTCAAATCCTGAAAGATGATGCTGTGAAAGTGCTGCACTCAATATGCCAGCAAATTTGGAAAACTCAGCAGTGGCTACAGGACTGGAAAAGGTCAGCATTCATTCCAGTCCCAAAGAAAGGCAATGCCAAAGAATGTTCAAACTACCGCACAATTGCACTCATCTCACACACTAGCAAAGTAATGCTCAAAATTCTCCAAGCCATGCTTCAACAGTACGTGAACCATAAAATTCCAGATGTTTAAGTTGGATTTAGAAAAGGCAGAGGAACCAGAGATCAAATTGCCAACATCCATTGGCTCATCGAAAAAGCAAGAAAATTCCAAAAAAGTCACTTACTTCTGCTTTATTGATTATTCCAAAGCCTTATACTGTGCAGATCACAACAAACTGTGGGAAATGCTTAAAGAGATGGGAATACGAGACCACCTTACCTGTCTCCTGAGAAATCTGTATTCAGGTCAAGAAGCAACAGTTAGAACTGGACATGGAACAACAGACTAGTTCCAAATTGGGAAAGGTGTACGTCAAGGCTGTATATTGTCACCCTGCCTATTTAACTTATATGCAGAGTACATCATGCAAAATGCTGGGCTGGACAAAGCACAAGCTGGAATCAAGATTGCCAGAAGAACTATCAATAACCTCAGATATGCAGATGATACCACCCTTATGGCAGAAAGTGAAGAAGAATGAAAGAGCCTCTTGATGAAAGTGAAAGAGGAGAGTGAAAATGTTGGCTTAAAACTCAACATTCAGAAAGCTAACACCATGGCATCTGGTCCTATCACTTCATAGCAAACAGATAAGGAAACAGTGACAGATTTTATTTTCTTGGGCTCCAAAATCACTGTAAATGGTGACTGAAGCCATGAAATTAAAAGATGGTTGCTTCTTGGAAGAAAAGTTATGACCAACCTAGACAGCATATTAAAAAACAGAGACATTACTTTGCCAACAAAGGTCTAAACTGTCAAAGCTATGGTTTTTCCTGTGGTCATGTATGGATGTGAGAGTTGGACTATAAAGAAAGCTGAGCACCAAAGAATTGATGCTTTTGAACTGTAGTGTTGGAGAAGACTCTTGAGAGTCCCTTGGACTGCAAGGAGATCCAACCAGTCCATCCTAAAGGAAATCAACCCTGAATATTCATTGGAAGGACTGATGCTGAAGCTGAAACTCCAGTACTTTGGCCACCTGATGCAAAGAACTGAGTCTTTGGAAAAGACCCTGATGCTGGGGAAAATTTAAGGCAGGGGGAGAAGGGGACAACAGAGGATAAGGTGGTTGGATGGCATCATTGACTCGGTGGACATGAGTTTGAGCAAGCTCCAGGAGTTGGTGGTGGACAGGGAAGCCTGGCATGCTGCAGTCCAGGGGTCTCAGAGAGTTGGACCCAACTGAACTAACTGAAATGTTGACCTTAGGGTTAATCAATTAAGGGATGCTTATACGTTCAAAATTACCTGTTTTTTAAACTTATGTCTTTTCATTTTAGAAACAAACTATAACATTCTCCCAGCCCATAACACATTTTTCACAGTGTCAAGACAAGGACGGAATCATAATATAGTGTGAAAAAAAAGTAGCCAGTTTACTGGATACAAAAGTATGAAATCTCAATTCTGTAATTTTTTGTTTGCAAATGATTTTGTTAAAACATACAGTCCCTGGCAATACAAGCATGTATATTATTTTCTTATACATAAAAAAATTACTAGTCCATTTTCTTTCACTTTGGTGCATTTTAGATCCCCTTCCTCGCACATTAATAAAATCTTGACTGATATGAGGTAGATAGATTCTTTATAGACTGCTTATTAAACAACTGTTCTGTTCAAGGCTAATTTCCTCACTTAGGTTTTAGATCCTAAGTTCTTCTGTCTCTTAAATGATCTTGTTTTCCTTAATCATCCCTTTCTCCATCTCAACTGGCTATATTCTGTTCAAACCTCCCTCCACCTTCCCCCTCCCAGACACACACGATTTCCTAATTTGTAAACCTCCTACCTATCATCAGAGAGTCTTTTTCAACAAGATTAGCGGTGAGGGGAAAGAGAAAGTGTCCTATAATCGTGGCTCCTCCCTAAGGCTCCATGTTCTCCCTGAAACCACAGTAATTAGGCTAGCACTCCAACAACAGCAGAAACAGCCTCCACCAGGGTCAACGCCTGTTGTTTAAACAGCACGGTTTTGGCACTGACCCCTTGATACTTCAAGTCTCCCTACCTGCTTCTGGGACATCATTCTCTAATTTCCCATTTTCCTGGTATTTCTGTCAGAGCCTCTACTACAGGCTTTGCTTTGCTTGCTGTAAGAGGTCCACATTCTTCAGGCTTCAATCCTCAGAACTCTTTCCCTCTGTTGATATTCTTTTCTTCTTGTCAATAATTCAGTTCTGTCTCCTTTGACAGCTCCAGCCCCTGACATCTAAATGCTTATTGGACATCCTCCCCAGGATGTCCTCTCAAGCTCCTGCTGCTGCTAAGTCACTTCAGTCATGTCTGACTCTGTGCAACCCCATAGACGGCAGCCCACCAGGCTCCCCTGTCCCTGGGATTCTCCAGACAAGAACATTTCCTTCTCCAAGCTCAACGTGCCTCAAATCAACCATTCTCTACCACCATCCTTCTCTCGAGCAAATATACTCCTCTTCCTATATTGTGTACCTCAATGAATTTTACTCTCCAGCTCTCAAGTCAGAGTCATAAGAGTAATCTTAATTTCTCCCTTCACCTTTGGCCAACACCCTCCAATTGATTAAGAAGTCCTATTGATTCTTCCTCAATATCTCTCTCCACTCCTCCACTTCCACTATAATT
Source organism: Bos javanicus (assembly GCF_032452875.1). Classification (NCBI taxonomy): domain Eukaryota; kingdom Metazoa; phylum Chordata; class Mammalia; order Artiodactyla; family Bovidae; genus Bos; species Bos javanicus. Next base: position 56,605,073 of record NC_083881.1, on the reverse strand, counting down.
AACTTAGGTCATTTATTCATTCAATCTATTTACTAAACACCCACAATATGTCAGACACAATTATACATAACATGAGCCTGAACAATACAGACTAAAAATCCCTTCCTTCTTGGAACTTACATACTAGCAGGAGAGGTGAATAGAACAGATAAGTAAAATACACAGTGTGTTAGTTACCCATAAGTGCTAAGCAAAGAAGGGAGGGAAAGAATGACTGAGAGAGGGAGCAAAGAAGAGTGGAAGGGATAAAGAAATGGAAATATTGCAATAGGGAAGGTTAAATTTTATATAGATTGGCCAGGGAGAGTCTAACAAGGATGCAGCTGATTTTTTTTGTTCGTTTGTTTGTTTAACCCAGATGCTTGATCTTGCTACCTTCATTGCAGACTCTCTTCTAGCCCATTTTCCAACTGAAAGAAAAATATTTCCCCAAATCATAAGCTTATCGTTCCCTTACTTGTCATGCTTCATTAACAGCTTGTGGCTTTCAGGATATTTCTATTACCTAAATTTAGCACATAAGGTCTGCACTGACCGAGCCCCCAGCAACCTAACTAGCACCATTTCTGGTTTTACAGTAGAAATGTACTCAACCACCTGCATCTTACTTCAAAATGAATGATTTTTTTGGTGCAACTCCATACCTTTCCATGTGTTTTTTCCCCTTTTTTTCTTCCTATAATACTTAATCCTAATAATTCTGAAAACACACACAGTCTTTATAAGTGGCATCTCCTTCATTGCTGAAATCCACCACAAACATTAGAAAGTGTATTTTACTCAGTTGGTAACTTCATCCATAAAATAGAAACCCCATAGCCTACTTTCCACATTTATTTGAAAGATAAAATGAGAAAAAGTACATCTAATAGCATAGTTGGCACAGGATGGAAGCTAAATAGTTAGCAGCCTCTACCACATAATACACTTTATTAACTACCTGTCTTTCCACTAGACTAGGCTTTCTCAACCTCACAAGTACTGACATTTTGGGCCAGGTAATTCTTTGTTGCAGGAGGCTGCCCTGTGCACTGCACAGCATTGAGTGGTACCCATGGCCTGTGTCCACTAGATGCCAGGAGTACTGTAAAAGCCAAAATGTCTCCAAACACTACTAAAATATTCTCTAGTGGGCAAAAATCATCCCTGGTAGAGAATCACTGCACTACACCATAAGCAACTCGAAGGACAGAAACTAATTATTACTCGTTATTTTGTCTCTAGGTATCTAGGATTGAAGTCAGCATACAGTAAGTATTCAATAAATGCATATCTCTAGCACCATAGATTAATTTTACCTATTTTTTGAAAAGCATGTAAATGTATATATTATTTTATAGCCTCTTTCATTCACTGTCAGATTATGGGATGTCTTCATGATGCTTCATGTTGCAGTTCATCTCGAGTTCTCCATATACTCTTTTAGACACTATCGTTTGGACACTTGAGTTGTTTCCAATTTGTAGCTAGTATAATTAGTGTTGTCATGAATAACCTTTTGCATGGTTTTGGTTACAAGTCAGGATACCAGTTTTGTTGAAGGAGGAGAAAGGGGAGTAATTGGTAAGGATACACTGAGGATTCCTGGGGGTGCTGTTAACATTTATTCTCGAGTAGTGGTACCATATGTGTGTCCACTTTGTGGTAATTCATTGAATGCTCCATTTATGATCGGTGAATATATCATTCTCTTTTACACTTCATTTGAAGTTTTTATTTATATTACTAAGGAAACAGTTGTGTACATAGATGGAAAAAGAAGGCCAAAGATTCTGGCGAATATTCTACAATGCCAATATTCATGTGAAAAATAAATGTTTACCTTCATTTGTGTCATCAGTTCAGTTCAGTCGCTCAGTCGTGTCCGACTCTTTGTGACCCCATGAATTGCAGCACGCCAAGCCTCCCTGTCCATCACCAACTCCTGGAGTTCACTCAAACTCATATCCATCGAATCGGTGATGCCATCCAGCCATCTCATCCTCTGTCGTCCCCTTTTCCTCCTGCCCCCAATCCCTCCCAGCATCAGAGTCTTTTCCAATGAATCAACTCTTTGCATGAGGTGGCCAAAGTACTGGAGTTTCAGCTTTAGCATCAGTCCCTCCAATGAACACCCAGGACTGATCTCCTTTAGGATGGACTGGTTGGATCTCCCTGCAGTCCAAGAGACTCTCAAGAGTCTTCTCCAACACCACAGTTCAAAAGCATCAATTCTTTGGTCCTCAGCTTTCTTCACAGTCCAACTCTCACATCCATACATGACCACTGGAAAAACCATAGCCTTAACTAGACGGACCTTTGTTGGCAAAGTAATGTCTCTGCTTTTTTAATATGCTATCTAGGTTGGTCATAACTTTCCTTCCAAGGAGTAAGTGTCTTTTAATTTCATGGCTGCAATCACCAGCTGCAGTGATTTTGGAGCCCAGAAAAATAGTCTGCCACTGTTTCCACTGTTTCCCCATCTATTTGCCATGAAGTGATGGGACCGGATGCCATGATATTAGTTTTCTAAGCATTTGTATCATAGAAAAGCATATTTAAAAAAAGGATGTTTTATACTTTTTGTCACTAGTACCCATTGTTGGTGAGAAGCAAGGGAAAATGTCTGCTATCAGTAAATATGTAAACAGGCACAACATTCCCAGAAGACCATTTGGCAATATATACGAAAAAATCTTTGAAATTTGCATTATGCTTGTATCTCAATTATATCTCAATAAAGCTGGGAGTATGTGCTATGTTTGAAAGTTTATCTTATGAAAATAAATCAGAAAAATGCATACAACTACATATGTGTATATAAGCAAAATAATTTATATACAAGGAAATTCTTCATATAACTGCTTATGATGGTAAAAACTGAAAGCAAATTTTCAATAGATAATTAGCTAGATGTATTACGGTTATCTATTCAGTAGAAAACATGCACTCATATTTAATGACAAGGAAAAATGTTCATAGCACATCACGTAAAAACAAATTACAAGACAGGATGAAACATGTGTAAGGAAAGAAAGACATAAATATGCACAGAAACAAAATGTCAAGAAAAGAAGCCAGAATATTAGTCAGCCATAGAAAAGAACAAAATAATGCCACTTGCAGTATATGGACCTAGAGATTGTCATACTGACTGAAGTCAGACTCAGAAAGACAAATATCATATGATATGGCTTATATGTGGAAACTTAGAAAAGGGTACAAATGAAGTTAGTTGTAAACCAGAAGTAGAGTCACAGATGTGGAGAACAAGTTTATGGTTACCAGGGGATAGGTAGGGGGAGGAATAAATTGGGAGATTAGGATGGACATATACACACTACTATATATAAAATAGATAACTATTAAGAACCTATTTAATAAGAACCTATTTATAGCACAGAACACTCTTCTCAAAACTGTAATGGCCTATATATGGCAAAATAATCTAATAAAAAAGAGTGGAGTGTATCATCGTCTATATAAAATATAAATAACATGCAACATATGCCAAGTACCCATGAAAAAGAGCCAATATTACTAAGAATGAACCATGGTCATCCTCAGTCATATACTGAGAATTAAGAAATAATCTTCCACTTTCACTTTGCTTCACAGGAGCCTTGTTAATAAGCACTTCCCGCTTGTACCAAATAAGTAATGATTTCTAGGTCAGTAAATTGCAACATTGATTGCATTCACTTACAATAAGTATAACCATGGCAAACCCATTTTCACATGGAGATTCTCTTTCTAAGGCTGATTTACAGTCACTGCTCTCCTCTCCGTTTCTGAGAAAAGGGATCACCTTAGCCAAAATGTAAGTGTTAAGCCCTGTCTCAGAGTGTCTAAGGAAGACCCTGTTGATAGCCTGGGATATTGCTGAATGACTACCCATTCCAGTTTGCCCAAGACAGTCCTGGTTTATGCCCCATGTCCCTGCATAGTTGTTAAGAGCAGCCACTTTCAGTCCCCAATGTCCCAGATAGAGCAAAACATTAATGGCCAGCCTCCTGTACATACACAGGAATGCTAAGCATAGCACGTGGAATAAATGCCGAGCCATCTGAACTCTTGTCTCATCTTCCCTGTACTGTTAGTCTAGAATAAGCACCCACACAGACCATCCATGTGCTCAAGCCCCCACCGCCACCACATAGACGGTCTAAAGCAATCTGAACAGGAATCCAGTTCAAGTTGGCCCCATTTTGCTATGGGTGGCTCAAAAACTATGAGAATGCACATTATTAGCTACCTCGAATCATACACTTTAAGGATAAAGTGCATATTTGAAAAATTTGATCAATGTATTGATACTTTGGGGGAGCTGTGTCTGTCTAGTTTTTAATCCAAATAATTATATACAATGGAAGTATCAATACATGCAAATTTCCTGTAAGACTGTATATTTCTATCTGTGCTAATGGCAAAACTATTCACCCAACCACCTTAGCCAGAAACCCTATGACCAAATTTGATTTTGTCTGCACTCTGTGAAATTAGTTAGTTACTAAGTCTCATTGATTTTAAATCTCTGAAATTCACTGCCCACAAACTTCTCATCAGAACAAGATTTCACATCTGCAATTGTTACAGTAGGCTTCTCCAACTCATCTCCTGCACTTCTGCAAGAATTAAATAAAGCAATTTCTCTAGTTTACAACCTGCTCAAAACCCTCAGAAAACATCCAGACTTCTTAACATGGCACTCAAGACCTTTATTATTTGCACTTAAGCCTCCCTTTTCATCCTCAATTCCAACCATACCTCACACAAAGCACATACTACTCAGTGGTTCTCCTCCAGGGATGGTAGTGCTCCCCTAGGAGGTGTTGGGAAATGTCTGGGGATAATTTTTATTGCCATCGTGATTTGGGGCAATGAAGATTATTTAAGGAGCAAGGACTAAGAATGCTCAGTGACCAGCAGTGCAGGACTTGTGCCTTGTCAAGATGCCAACAGCACCATAAATGAGACTTCTCATTGCCCAAACACATTATTTTTTCAAACGTGTTGTTTCTTCCTCCCAGATTCTATTTAATCTTCCTCTATTAGTTGTGCCTCCTTCCAAAATAACATTGTCCCTGGATGATAAAACTCCAACACTCTTCCTACCTAAAGACCTCAGCTGATTTAATAGTCATGCACAATGTGTTAGAGGGAATTAAGTCACTCCCGTAACACACTAGTTGCCTGCTGATCTAGTGCTTAGTACATTGAATTATGATTAAACTTCTTACCCATCTGTCGTTTCACTCCATGTGCCCCTTCTCCTTACCCATTCTATCCTCTAAAATTTGAGCTCTTTAAAAAAGGGGATGTTCCTTTGTTATTGCATTTTTTTAACTCCAATTTCTACACTAGAAGTTGAGAATCATGCTATAATGATAAATGATTTTTGGATTAAAAAATTGTACTTGCATTCCTTTCCATAGAATGACATTCCCTAATGACCTTTTTGTAGTTGCTAAACTTAGAATACTTTGAAGTAAACTAAGTATTTTCATTATATCTTTTATCAGTAATGGTGCTTTAAATTAATGTATTAAAGATTAGACTAATTCAGGTATTACAAACTTAAGTATAAGAGGAAAAAGAAACTTCAGACACTGTGGTAAAACCCAAGAGGCTATTCCCAGTATAAAGGTATTTAAAGTCCTTTATTTTTTATAAGTGCTAAGCAAGTATGTCTTACAAAAATCTGCCTACCATGTTTGTGTCCAAAATACATGTTATGAAAAAGTACTTACGTACTCTTAAAAGTGTAGGTACAATATTCGCTGTTGTTTAGTCGCTGAGTTGTGTCCAAGTCTTTTGCGACCCCATGAACTGTATAGCCCGCCAGGTTCCTCTGTCCATGGAATTTTCCAGGCAAGAATACTGGAGTGGGTTGCCATTTCCTTCTCCAGGGAATCTTCCCAACCCAGGGATCTAACTCATGTCTCCTGCTTTGCCAGGTGGATTCTCTACCACTGAGCCACCAGGGAGGCCCCATGAACAATACATTTCTATACAAAAGATAAAGTAAAAGTGTTCTTATCCCACCCCACTCATTTTTTTTTTTAAGTTTAAGCTTAAACTATTTCTGTAGTACATTGAAAACATACTTAATCTAAATTTTAAACTTTTAACTCCCCCTAAGTTGCATAAGCAGTAAAATAGGGTGGACAAAAGTCAACTGCTTACTTGCACATCTGTTCATATCTGGGGCTCGATGTCCATAGTACCCGGATGGGCAGGAATGCAGACATTCTCCATACTGGCGCATGCCTTCTCTTCGAAGAAAGAAGAACAACTTCTGTTGACATCGGCTGCACCCATTGTCCTTTGAACAAGACAAGCAACCCTTGCAAATGGGATTTGATACATAACTAGCTGTAAAAGAAAAAAGAATACATGCTTAAATATGCATATGGTCAGACTTCTGGTGAGCACAACATGCTAAAAAGACAAGTATCTCTTTTCCTTCTGCTCTAATCATATAGAAATGCTAAACAAAATAACCTTTGCCATTTAGAAAAAAAACAAAAAGGTTAAAACACAACTAAACTTAGCAACAAAGAAGAAACCTAGAGGCAGACTTGAGGCTGAAAGCTCAAACTAAATGGCTGGAGATGTTGAAGCAGACAGAGGCAGACCTCATGGCAGGGTCCTGAGTCCAAACCAAGGAAACGTGCATGGCAAACCACATCACTGTAAACGTGAAGCCCACAGTACTGCGAGTAACTACACTTGAATATAAATGAGTAAAGAAGTGTGCACATAAAGAGTTAACATTTGTCTCTGTGAGGAGAAGGGGACGACAGAGGATGAGATGGCTGGATGGCATCACTGACTTGATGGACGTGAGTCTGAGTGAACTCCGGGAGTTGGTGATAGACAGGGATGCCTGGCGTGCTGCGATTCATGGGGTCGCAAAGAGTCGGACACGACTGAGCGACTGAACTGAACTGAGAGTGGAGTCATGAAGGCTGTTTTTCCACGAAACAAGTATTAGAAGCCCCAACTCCAACTGGCCAGAGAAAACATTTCCAACCCTGGATTAGGGGGCATACAGGAGGAGAGAAAAATATAACCCATGAGAAATAACTACACCAAATCTACGAGACATCCGAGTGTGGGATCCAAGTTCAAATCATCAATGTAGTACGGGGTTTCTAAGTCAAGAGGTTAGATCCAGGAATATCCACAAAGAAAAAAAAAAAAAGTATGAAATGACCCTACAGAAATTTTCTACAACCCTGACACCTGGGACTTAAGGAAAACCACCTTAACATCAAAATGAACAAATCACATGCGCAAGCAAACCCCCGTGAGGAACAATCAGTCTGAGTAAGAGATTTCATACCTAAAGAATAAGAAAGAACAATATGAAAATAACCTTAAAGTGAGTATCTTTAGCACATTGGAAGGGATGGAATGACTAGAAATCACATGCAGGAAGAAACAGTATCATAAAATATGCAAATGAGAAAGAAATTAAAACTCTAAAGCTGAAAAAAATTTTATGGACAAGTTGAATGGTAGACTGGGAGAGGGACTTAGCTAGAAAATAGTTTTAAAGAGCTGTACCACAAAAGGTAAGAAATACGTAAGAAAAAAAATAGCATCTGAAATATATAAACCTCATGAAGTTCACTACAGTTAGTGACAAAAAGGATGATTAAAAGAAAACATTCTGTTTCTAGTCCTGGTATAAAATTTAAAAATGATACAACCTGAAATCCCAGTACAATTTCTAAAATATGAAAAAGTCATGTTAACTTTTAGTTATCCTTACACCAAGCAAGGTCATAAATACAAGATATATAAGGCCACACTGACTTCATTTTCCTGAGTTAGCCCACGAAAGTCTTAAGAAGGAATAGAAAATTCCTCAATTATTGAAACTTCACTTTGAGACTACAATCCTATTTGCCCTACATATAATCTTTATTGCATAAGAAATAAACATTCAGTATTCAGACTAGCAGCAATACTCCGAAGTATGCTATATACCACACCCGTCCTTTACTTAAAATGTTTCAGTATCCAATATATGTACCTCTACTCGGAGCAGTTCTTCCTAGGTTTCAGTTCCACAAACACTCTCCCCCCACTTCTCCTGGGTTCCCTGATTGTTCTTACAGTCTCTCCTCCAGAGAGATCCCCAAAACAAGGTCTTAACCTAACATTTCAGAGAAGGAGCCAAAAAAGAGCTAAGGTACTCAGGATCAGAAACCAAGGCCAAGATAACCCTTTGCATTGGCCATTGAGGTCTGCTTCTTCCCACCTATTCTAGGACTTCGTCCTATCAACTGTTCAACTGCTTTTATCTACATAGTGAATCTATTTTATGGACTTTTTCTTGCTTGCAAGCCTATCTATGCTTCCCAACTAATTTCTTATTTACCACTTATTTTCTTTAACCTGCAACTGTGGAGCAAAAAAGAATCAAATCAAATGGAAAATCACCTCCTCATATAGAGTTCCTAATAAAATCATAACAAACTTTCCAGATACCCCTTCATATATGTACACTTATACGACAGTTAAAATATGTAACTGGGATTTTTCATAACTGTGATCAGACTTTACATGAAGTATGATAACTTGCTCAAATTTCATCAGGTCGTGAGCATCCTCTCCTACCAATGAACCAGACCAATATCACTCATGTTTCTTGGAAATGTCAGTTTTATCTGTAGCCTCTACCCACCAACACCATTCATTCAATTATGCCCAACACTGTTTTTATGAAGACCACAACCAGTTTTTAGAGCCTCGATTCAAGACCTCATTCTCAGTCTCTGGTCCTCCCAACTCCTGTGTCTAGGCCATTACTAAAAGTTTTCTTCCTCTTGTAGCTCCCGTGATAATATCTTCTGAAGATGTAATCTGAACCCTTACTCTTGTGATTTCCACTAATCTTATCAGAGGCCCTTTCTACCTCTAGCTTAGACACCCTAACCACCCTACCCTCTGCCCTACCTATCTTTCTCTACTTCTCTCTCCATTCTACTGTAGGGTCAGTTTTTCTGCTTTTATTCTCATCATAAGATTTCTATTATGCCTTACTCTCATGAAATAATTACAATTTATAAAATGTTTTCACATAGCTGACTGGAAATACAAAGTGAAAGTGAATGTATTAGTTGCTCAGTCGTGTCTGACTCTTTGACACCCCATGGACTGTAGCCCGCCAGGCTCTTCTATCCATGGAATTCTCCAGGCAAGAATACTGGAGTGGGTAGCCTTTCCCTTCTCCAGGGAATCTTCCCGATCCAGGGATCAAACCCAGATCTCCTATATTGCAAATGGATTCTTTACCATCTGAGCCATCAGTGAAGCCCCTGGAAATAAGCCTAGATTATTTACAATTTTCCCAGATGCCTCTGAAGAGGTTTTATTATAAAATTTTGTTATTATTGTTCAGAGCAGGGTGTAAGGAATCAGTATATAAGTTTCAAAAACTGAGACACAGACTAACTTCCATGCAAGGAGGAGATAAAGACAGAGTAGGGTGGGTGGGGTGTAGAACGTGAGTGAAGGGAACAGAATCAGAAAGACTCAGCAGCTCTATGATGGATGAAATGGCTTTGGCAGAGGAAGTGGTGACTGGGGAGAACCCAACTCATTTAATTTTCAGGGCTGTCTAAGAACATAACCCACCTTAAGCAGAAAGACCCTTATGGCATGATATTTGGAGATGTAATTTATGACTCTTATGACTCTTTTGTGGGGGGGGGGGGGGGGGAAAGCCTTTAAGTAGGAACAACCGGGAGACTAAGGCAAAGACAGGAGCTGCTGGCTGGAGCTCAGCAAAAGGCAGCCGCACACCGCAGAGCGCTCTGCAGTGGTTCACTGCTGCCTTTTGCTCTGCAACTTAACTACAAATATGAACTCGTAATATCAAGGTTATCCATATCCCAGACTTAGCTTCATAAGTAAAAAGAGAACTTGGAAGATTTACATATGTAGCAAAATAGTTTAAGGAGAAGGTTCTCTGGACCACAGTCATCACAAAGTTAAGTGAAGCTATACTTAAAGTTCAAAAGTTAAACCCAGAGCTATCACTATAAATCACACTGCACAGTAAGGAGGATGGAGAGAAGAGAATTACAGAGCTAAGAGACTCATTATAAATTAAAGGCTTTTTGTTTTGTTTTGTTTTTATGTATCAGAAGTCAACTTTCATCTTGACCACAAAGATTTCAGAGTCAACAAAGTGTACTCCACATTTTTAAAAAGGTTTTCTTAAAATCAGTAAATGCATTGCTTTATTTACTTGAACTTTAACTGACAATGAAAATGAAGTAAGGAATACTTACCTGAGTCCATATCTTAGATATCTTTATAACCCTACATAAGAGGAATCCTCTTAAAACAAAAGTGATGTGAGCCACACCCAGCCGTGAGTGCTGTCTCTTCACTTGCCCCAACCTTCAGCAGTGCTCCTCAAAGCTGAAGGATAAGAACATGTGTAATTTTTGCAGTTTGAAGCTTCACGGCCCAAACCTCAAACAAATTTTTCAGTTTAATTAACCACTGTCCAGTGTCAACTATCCTGGTCTCCTCTATGTTGTAAATCAGAAGCTAAATTCAACAAGAACTTCTTCATCCATTATATGGTGACTATACCAATCTCTTGGAGAAGGCAATGGCACCCCACTCCAGTACTCTTGCCTGAAGAATCCCATGGACAGAGGAGCCTGGTAGGCTGCAGTCCATGGGGTCGCTAAGAGTCAGACACGACTGAGCAACTTCACTTTCATTTTTCACTTTCATGCATTGGAGTAGGAAACGGCAACCCACTCCAGTGTTCTTGTCTGGAGAATCCCAGGGATGGGGGAGCCTGGTGGGCTGGGGTTGCACAGAGTCGGACATGACTGAAGTGACTTAGCAGCAGCAGCAGCAGCATACCAATCTCTGGGCTTCCCTAGTAGCTCAGATGGTAAAGCATCTGCCTGCAATGCAGGAGGCCTGGGTTCAATCCCTGGGTCGGTAAGATCCCCTGGAGGAGGACATGGCAAGCCACTCCAGTACTCTTGCCTGGAGAATTCCATGGACAGAGGAGACTGGCAGGCTATAGTCCACAGGGTCGCAAAAAGTCAGACATGACTGAGCGACTAACACACACACACCCCAATCTCTATATATCTAAAGCCAAGCAAAAATTAGACCTTTAAACATGACTAGAGTAATTTATTTTGTCAGGATCTTAATAAGTCAAATGGCTCAGCGTATTTCTATGAGATTTAATTCAAGTGTGCAGGTGAATAAACAGATCTTAATTCCCAGCTTTGAAGACCGTGTTTATTTGCTCTCCCCCGTAAGCTTCAACTTTTCCAACCCTGAAGCCTGCTGAGATCCAGGGCCTCATCATTCCAACCAAAACAGTTTTCTAAATCTGGACCCACCCAAAATTCTAAAGATGAAATATATCACATAAAACATTAAAAATCCTCTAAAAGGTGTTAGACAGTGGTATTAACACAAATCCACACATATCTCCTTGATGGGAAAAGGAATATACGGGTATAGAAAACAAAAAATCACGAGGCAGAAACCAGGTAACAATTCCTTATATCACTAATAAGTACACAAGGAGAAAAAAAACAGCTTAAGTAAAACTCTTTACTCTTAATTCTAGTCACGTAATTTATATTCCTCTTAAATTGCAAAGTAAGTTTGGTTTTTTACGAATCCTGATATTTTTAAGTTTGATGCTTTGTTAAATCAAACCCAGTTATGCACATTTTATCCCATAGAACATTTTATGTAGGTGCTGAATGCCCATCTGTTTCTAATATACTCCTAATACTTCTTAAAAGTGTTCCCCTGTTTCTGTTGTAAGCCCTGCCAAACAAGAAGAAATCTAAATTCTTACTAGCTGAAGGCATCCATTCCTGACAAAGAGTACAGATTTCTAATTCTGAAAATAATGAGACTGAATAATATCCTGTTAGCATAGCATCTTAGCCTCATTCCATATTTTCAAGTTAAATAATGTTACAAGTCCAACAGCTTTTCAAAAAAATGAACATTTATTATTAACTTCATTGATCCATCCTATCACAAAATTGCTAATATTTATCTCCACCCAATTCCAAATTCAAGATACATATTTGGAAACAAAAACCCTATCTCTGGCACCAATAATAGAGAACTTGCCTGTCAGATCCTATACAAATCAAGTTGGGCATAGATCCTTCCACTAGAACTTGGCATCACTGGAATAAAAAATCCTGTAATCATGTATAATACCAAGCTCAAACCTGACTAAGCCATCAAGATTATGAATGATCAAGCCATGCAAAATTTGACCCAAATGAGAAATACCTATCTTTAAGAGTACTTTATTTTACATTAAATTTTAAATATTGATAAAAATGAAATATGTAATCTGATCTTTGATGCAAAGACAACAGATTTTAACATGCTAGATATTCACCATTATAATCATGCCTTAGAAAACAGATGTTAAAATGAACAATTTTAATAAAGCTCTGACACAGGTAAGTTTCTAAATGTCCACTGAAGTTTTAGAGGAGCTAAAATAACATGAGTTTAGTCTAGGGAAAAAAAAATGAGAAGGGCAAACTTGTGCCAAGAATTCAAAAGTTTCATAACCTGTAGAATTGAAACACACCTTCTCAGAATCATTTTTTATCTTTTGTTATGAGTGCTTCAATAGATACCAATATTTTTAGGAAAAAGACTTATGAAACTTTTAGCTTCTCCAAGAAGTATTAGCTTTGGGAAACCCATGTCCATTGGGTGTCTGAAAATGTTATTAGTTGATAATTAATAATATCATTGTTTATCCACCTAAAACATGTCTTTTAAGAATGAAAGACTGGATATATCCCTAACTTCAGAAGTATTCCTTAGGAAAACAATACTTCTAAAATTTTCTAAGCCTCCCAAAATATTGAAATCATCTCTGAAAGTGATGACTTCCCTAAGGACTTCCCTGGTGACTCAGACAATAAAGTGTCTACCTATAATGCGGGAGAGCCGGGTTCAATCCCTGGGTCAGGAAGAGCTTCTGGAGAAGGAAATGGCAACCCATTCCAGTATTCTTGCTTGAAAAATCCCATGGACAGAGAAGGCTGGTAGGCTACAGTTCATGGGGTTGCAGAGTCCGACATGACTGAGCAACTTCACTTTCACTTTATACTTTCACCTTCTGAAAGAAAGTCATGTCTGACTCTTTGTGATCTCATGGACTGTAGCCTGCCAGGCTCCTCTGTCCATGGAATTCTCTGGGCCAGAACACTGGAGTGGGTAGCCATTCCTTTCTCCAGAGGATCTTCCCAACCCAGGTCTCCCACATTGCAGGCGGATTCTTTACCATCTGAGCCACCCAGAGAAGCCCAAGAATCCTGGAGTGGGTAGCCTATCCCTTCTTCAGGGAATCTTCCTGACCCAGGAATTGAATCAAGGTCTCCTACATTGCAGGCAGATTCTTTACCAACTGAGATACCAGGTAATATTCTTAATGACATCAGGATTAAAGGAATTTAATTAGATGATGTTTCTGCTCCTACCAAAGTATGTATCTTACTGTACAAAAGCTCAACTCTACTAGAAGATTTTAAAATATGGAGGGAGGAATTTAAGTAGAGTTACAGGTTTATTTTAACACATGAAGTGCTAATATCATCACAAAAAAATGAGGAAAAGGACCACAACTGTAAGCTGCTAATTCCTCTCGAGTGCTCGCACCACACGAGTCATAATCCTCATAGACTGGCACCTCAGCAATACATTTACAACCAAGATTAGGCATGGCTGTTGTGTGGTTAACCAGATGGGATATTTTTTTTAAAACACATTACAAGGAAGCAGAAAGCGTGTATGAGGCATGTGTCATGAGTGCTTCAAGTCTGAATTAACTGAGATGTCCCAGGGAAGCCCAGAATACTCAAAAGGCAGGTCAAACAAAGATGATGAACTAAGATATGGTTGCAAAATAAATGTGGATGGAATCTTACATGGGTTTGTTTGAGGGCACAACGGACCTATTCAGAAAACAATAAACACATTCCCCTTCTAATTTAACAAATCCTCATTAATATTCAAGGCAGCCTGCCAAAACTGGAGGAAATTGAAAGGTTGCACCAAAGCAGTCACTGCAATAATCAGGAAAAATTACTTTGGTTGAACACATTTTACTTTGAGACAAAGCAGTATCCTTTCAACATAGTTCACCCTACATGTAAGCCCCTGAAGCAGATGCAGGTTATACATCTGGTGCTGTGAGCCACAGATTTCCCAAAAGAGCTTCTGAATGCACATGTTACTTTGCAATGCAAGGTACCTAAGTGTTTTTGTTTGTTTGTTTTTAATCAGTACCCATCAGGTCCTGATCCTGAGAGTTTGGCAGCACTGAGTTCTAGAAGCTCAAGGAAGGTTGGCACTCTGATGTGCCAGTTCTATGCACTCATCAACTAACCATCAAGTAGAAAGTAAGAACTTGAATGAATTAATTGAGAGAAACATTTTTCCAAAAACAGTCATTAACACCCAACATCAAGTAAAAAGACCCAAGCAAATATGAAAGTAGCTATGTATAGATGCTAACGAAAAATTAAAATCATTAGCCCTCAAGTAAGCATATACAATTCCCCAAAGAGTGAAGTATTTCTCAGAATGAACACTCACTGTCAAAGTCAAGCCCTTTAAGAATTAATTATTCCTCTTCCCCTCACTCCCACCACCAACTCTGACACAAAAATCTTAATGCATATTCCCAGGCTAAATGTTAACTCTGACAGGTAACAGGGGAAAATGTACAATTAAGGATCTTAACATGCTCATCCCAAAACTAAACTATTAACATGGTCAAAGGCATAAGCTCTTCAGTTTCTACAACAGCTATGGCCATTAACATTCATTAGGTGATGAAGTCAGAGAACAATGTAAGATGCTTTGAGATTGCTCATTTGCCCAAAGTTATATGATGTTCTGAAACAAAGGAAGACATATATTTTACATTGTATAAAATGAGCCACCAGCTTGAATCTGGGACGGAGGGAAAAAAAATCACTCCATCAAACTGTTCTAATGCCAGAAGATATGTAAGTTTAAAGTTAGAATGTGTGGGATCCTCTGAGCCGTGCCTAGAAACTGCTGTGTAGTATAGATTACTCACGTCAAGGGTTGGCTGGGACTTTCTCAACATACTTAAAAGACCCTGTGGAAATGTTGACAGAGTGTTGGTGCTAATGGTAACTCAAACATGAGCAGATCTAAATATATACATTTATGAAGATTGTGAAACCACCACTTTCACACGAGTCCAAGTTTACACAAGGAGATAATCCAATTATTTAAATAGAAAAAAGCAAACTGCTCATAAACAGAGCTGGACTTCTATTCCATAAAGTATTTAAATACTTCTTATACTAACAGTATTTCAAAATAAGTTCTGCATACTTCCTAAGTACTATAAGCTAAGTGCCACGGTGCCTGACCTACCCAACTGCCTATAGGAAAAAACGCCCCCTCTATCCAAAGATTAAATTGGTTTTTTAAAAGGGGAAACAGGGTATGATGGAATTCTCACTGCGTACAAGTTAGTCAACTGTCTCTCATGGACCACGTGGGTCTTAGAATAGAAATTGACTCCTGCTTATTTCAGTGTTTTAATTTTAAGACAATAAATGGAAAGTCAACTGGATAGCTTATTTGGTGTCATAAACACAGCCCTCAAGAACCACCAGTGTCATAACTAACCAGATTAAAGGATCCATGTGTTTTAGATGTGGGTTATACCACTGTATTTTAAAATAGAGAATGAATACTGTTAGCTACACTGTCCTAGAGACAGGTCTCTTCAAATTAAGATAATAAAAAAAATTTTTTAATTGTCTTAATGAAAAACACACTAGCAAACCCTTAGGGCTGACAAGCATTATTGTCTAACAATTATTCAGGAATACACAATTATGCAAAAATAACAAGTGAAAGCTTTATTACACTCAATCTAGGTCACTGTGTGGAGAAGGCGATGGCGCCCCACTCCAGTGCTCTTGCCTGGAGTCCCATGGACGGAGGAGCCTGGTGGGCTGCAGTCCATGGGGTCACGAAGAGTCGGACACGACTGAGCGACTTCACTTTCACTTTTCACTTTCATGCATTGGAGAAGGAAATGGCAACCCACTTCAATGTTCTTGCCTGCAGAATCCCAGGGACGGGGGAGCCTGGTGGGCTGCCGTCTATGGGGTCGCACAGGGTCGGACA
This sequence comes from Bos javanicus, assembly GCF_032452875.1. NCBI lineage: Eukaryota > Metazoa > Chordata > Mammalia > Artiodactyla > Bovidae > Bos > Bos javanicus. Next base: position 56,588,864 of record NC_083881.1, on the reverse strand, counting down.
TGACTGAAGCGACTTAGCAGCAGCAGCAGCAGGTCACTGTGGGTAAAATACCACACAGACTTAATTAAAATTAGAAAGATTCACTATTAAATCTTCAGACCTACACAGGGTTTGCTGCTGCTGCTAAGTCACATCAGTCGTGTCCGACTCTGTGCGACCCTATAGACGGCAGCCCACCAGGCTCTCCCGTCCCTGGGGTTCTCCAGGCAAGAACACTGGAGTGGGTTGCCATTTCCTAGTTCTCAATAATTTTTAAACCAATCACCTGCATTTAACATTTATCAAAGTTCATTTTAACATGCTTTGTCAGTTTGCTAAGTTTATAGCAATCAATACCTTAGTTTGAAATCGCGCTACTTAATCGTTCTTGTTCTAAGAAGTTATGTGTATTCAGAACAAGAAGAAATGAAAATGAGGAAAATCAATATGGGAGGAGAAGAAAATGAACACAGAGGAACACACTATGCGACAAATTGCAGGCTATATGCTTTCATCATTTTTGAAAGCAGTGCTTATTACTCATAATTTCTGTTTATCAGAAGTGAATAAACAGATTAGAGAGTTTAAGAAACCTTTCCAAAGTCATACACTTTGTTAGTGACAAATTTAAATCCAGCTCTGACCTATGATTTCAAAAGCCAGGCTTTTAATTTCCTCATTAAAAGATATATGTACAGCACCTAGGGATAAAATGCATTGCACCAAGATTAAAACCGTGAGAAGTTTCTTTCAAATTAGGCTGTGCCCTTGTAATTTGCTCACTGCCCCATGCTCTGTTTTTAGCTACAAGGAAATAATCAAGCATCCTTTTGATGATTAGTCACTAAGAGTACTAAGCTAATTCTTTCCTAACATAACTAGGACTATACTAAGTCCCATAAATCAACAAAATTAGGATGTCATCCCCAAGAACACTTCAGAGTCAAACTGCTGATATAGCAAGAAGGATAATAGGGGAAACTGAGTTACAGGTTTCTTCTGGCAGAAGTTAAAGAGAAATCCTCAAAATTATAAATGGAAAGTCTTTTAACGGTTTGGGCATACAGCAAAAGGCCAGCATTTTAAAAACTGGAATCTCCAATTGACAAGTTCAAAAACACATCACCCCCAAACCATGCAATTTCCTGCAAATGGGCCACTCCCCTCACTGTCTTTGAAGACAAATCCCGCCCTGGACAAGGAGCCTTTGATGTAACACAGCAAGTGTACCTATGTAATTAGAAAGGCTCTGTACGCCATCCAAATGAGTCCAACTAGACTTTCAAGATGCACTGCAGTGAAGCGGTACGGACTGACACACCGACAGGGTTCAAGAGCCGGTTGCCTCTGCTCCCAGCCACAATTCTCCTTTCCTCCTCCAAGCAAACTGCACCTGCAGTGCTGGAAAAGTGTCAATACTAGTTGGTCACTCTGAAAAAGTGGCGAAACCGGATGTGTGCACGTTTACAGACATGTGCTCGCTCAGTCGTGTCCAACTCCTTGAGACCACATAGACTGTAGCCCACCAGGCTCCTCTGTCCATGGAATTTTCCAGGCAAAAATACTAGGGTGGGCTGCCCTTTCCTTCTCCAGGATATCTTCCTGACCCAGGGATCGAACCTGTGTCTCTGGCATCTCCTGCATCGACAGGCAGATTCTTTACTACTAGCGCCAACTGGGAAGCCCGTTTGCAGATATAGATTTGTATATAGAGTCCCACATTTATGCCTGTATATATAAATATATTCATATACTGTTTTCTGAACCATTTGAGTACAAGTTGTGAACGTTACATTCTACACTGAAATAACACTCTACACTGAAATTTCATGTTCAGTATATATTTCTAAAACAAGACATTGTCTTACAATACCTTCCATATTGATATAATCCAATACTATGTTCTAACTGCAGTCCATATTCAGTTATCCCAATACTGTTCCTTTTAATCTACTTTTTTCCTAGACTAGAATCCCATCCAAGATTATGCATTACAATAGGCTGTCATACCTATCAGTCTCCCTTATTCTGGAACAGTTCCTCTTTTGTGAGTTTGATATTTTGGAAGAGAACAGGTCAGTTATTTACAGGATATCTATTTGAGTGACTGATCTCACATTTGGGGAATAACGTAGGAACTGATGGTATGGCCTTTTTTGTGTAGATCAAGAAGCACTTGATGAATCTGGTTGCAATACTGGTGACACTAATTTTGATCCCTTGGCTAAAGTTATACCTGCCAGGTTTCTATATTATAAGGTCACTATTTTACCCTCTGTAACAGGGGCCCCAAACCCCAGGGCTGATACTGGCTCCAGACCTGTTAGGAAATGATCAAAGCTTCATCTGCAGCTCCCTGGTGGTACAGAATCTACCTGTAATACAGGAAGGAGACCCGGGTTCGATCCCTGGGTTGGATCAGGAAGTTCCCCTGGAGAAGGAAATGACAACCCGTTCCAGTATTCTTGTCTGGAGAATTCCATGTAGAGGAGCCTGGCAGGCTACAGTCTATGGGGTTACAAACAGTAGGACACAGCTGAGCAGGCTAACAGCTTCACTTTCACTTTATCGCTCACATTGCCTGAAACATCAGTCATGTTACCTGCACCATCCCCCTCCACACTGCTGGCATTACTGCCTGAACCATCCCACCTCCCCCCGCTGGACAAACTGTCTTCCACGAAACTGGTCCCTGGTGCCAAAAAGGTTTGGAACTGATGCTCCAGAAGACATATTTTTTGAGGAGATATAGTAAGACTAAGTACCCATCCTGTTCTTCAAACTTCCACACTGGTTTTAGTATTCCTTGATGAGGAGCCATGAAATTAAAAGACGCTTACTCCTTGGAAGGAAAGTTATGACCAACCTAGAAGCATATTTAAAAGCAGAGACATTACTTTGCCAACAAAGGTCCATTTAGTCAAGACCAGTTTTTCCAATAGCCATGTATGGATGTGAGAGTTGGACTGTGAAGAAAGCTGAGCACCAAAGAATTGATGCTTTTGAACTGTGGTGTTGGAGAAGACTCTTGAGAATCCCTTGGACTGCCAGGAGATCCAACCAGTCCATGCTAAAGGAATTCAGTCCTGAATATTCACTGGAAGGACTGATGTTGAAGCTGAAACTCCAATGTGGCCACCTGATGAGAAGAGCTGACTCATCAGCTCTGATGATGGGAAAGACCCTGATGCTGGGAAAGACTGAAGGTGGGAGGAGAAGGGGACGACAGAGGATGAGATGGTTGGATGGCATCATCGATTCAATGGAAATGAGTTTGAGTAAACTCCGGGTGTTGGTGATGGACAGGGAGGCCTGGTGTGCTGAAGTCCATGGGGTGCCAAAAAGTCAGACACGACTGAGTGACTGAACTGAACTAGCTTGATGTGTGTGCCTGTGCAGTCACTAAGTCGTGTCCAGCTCTTTATGACCCCATGCACTGTAGCCCACCAGGCCCCTCTGTCCATGGAATTCTCCAAGCAAAAATACTGGAGTGGGTTGCCATTTCCTCCTCCAGGGGATCTTCTTGACCCAGGGACTGAACTCGTGTCTCGTGCATTGCAGGTGGATTCTTTGCCACTGAGCCACCTGTGTAGCCCAGTGATTCTTGCCTGAATCAACTATTCTTTGGATGACTCTCAAAGGTGATTCTCTAACTCCGTCATTCTTCTCCATTTATCAGGGGGCATTCTGGCGTTGGAATGAGCTTTCCCTTCCCCCCCATTTGTTGGTCTGCTTGCTTGTTTATATCCGTGGGGAATCACAGACTTTGTTCATTGTACTATCATATGTTATGTTTGTGCTCAACTTATCCTAGATTTGTTCACTGAGAGCCTTTAAAGGTGTTATTGTTCATTCACTAAGGTGCTGTGGATTTTAAGTTGTATTTTCTGTGCACACTGCCAAGTGCTTAGGGATAGAGAAGAAAGAGATTCATTCTAGAGAGCTAAGATACAGGTGGTAAGATGACCTGGGTCTTGAAGAGAGACCAGGAGTTTGTGAGCTGGAGGAGAATATCCGAAGGAGAGAAACAGGACACGTGCAGATATCTGTACACGGTTGGAGGAGGCTGAACTCTTTGTCCTTGTATGCCAGATAAACCTTGGCCTATCTTACTGACAATCTACCTTTCAGACAACAGCAGAAACAGCAAAAGGAGACACTCAATACTTAAGTGGAATACAAGGAAGCATTTGCTGAGAATTATAATATTCAGTTCAGTTAGTCGTTCAGTCATGTCCGACTCTTTGCAACCCCATGAACTGCAGCACGCCAGGCCTCCCTGCCCATCACCAACTCCCGGAGTTCACCCAAACTCATGTCCATTGAGTCGGTGATGCCATTCAGCCATCTCATCCTCTGTCATCCCCTTCTCCTCCTGCCTCCAATCCCTCCCAGCATCAGGGCCTTTTCCAATGAGTCAACTCTTCACATCAGGTGGCCAAAGTACTGGAGTTTCAGCTTTAGCATCAGTCCCTCCAATGAACACCCAGGACTGATCTCCTTTAGAATGGACTGGTTGGATCTCCTTGCAGTCCAAGGGACTCTCAAGAGTCTTCTCCAACACCACAGTTCAAAAGCATTAATTCTTCAGCGCTCAGCTTTCTTTACAGTCCAACTCTCACATCCATACATGACCACTGAAAAAATCATAGCCTTGACTAGACGGAACTTTGTTGGCAAAGTAATGTCTCTGCTTTTGAATATGCTATCTAGGTTGGTCATAACTTTCCTTCCAAGGAGTAAGTGTCTTTTAATTTCATGGCTGCAATCACCATCTGCAGTGATTTTGGAGCCCAAAAAAATAAAGTCTGATACTGTTTCCCCATCTATTTTCCATGAAGTGGTGGGACCAGATGCCATGATCTTAGTTTTCTGAATGTTGAGCTTTAAGCCAACTTTTTCACTCTCCTCTTTCACTTTCATCAAGAGGCTCTTTAGTTCCTCTTCACTTTTTGTCATAAGGGTGGTGTCATCTGCATATCTGAGGTTATTGATATTTCTCCTGGAAATCTTGATTCCAGCTTGTGCTTCCTCCAGCCCAGCATTTCGCATGATGTACTCTGCATATAAGTTGAATAAACAGGGTGACAATATACAGCCTTGACGTACTCCTTTGCCTATTTGGAACCAGTCTGTTGTTCCATGTCCAGTTTTAACTGTTGCTTCCTGACCTGCATATAGGTTTCTCAAGAGGCAGGTCAGGTGGTCTGGTATTCCCATCTCTTTCAGAATTTTCCACAGTTTATTGTGATCCACACAGTCAAAGGCTTTGGCATAGTCAATAAAGCAGAAATAGATGTTTTCCTGGAACTCTTTTGTTTTTTCCACAATCCAGCGGATGTTGGCAATTTGATCTCTGGTTCCTCTGCCTTTTCTAAAACCAGCTTGAACATCTGGAAGTTCACAGTTCAGGGGTTTATAAGTATAGAATATATAGAAACTGCAACAGTAGAAGTAAAATCTAAGACTTTAAGAATGTATTTCCTTTTTAAGTTTGGAAGGATACAGGATTGGCTTTGCAGCCAACATTTCTAAGTTAGAAAAGTAATTAAGAGGATATTTTCAAAATAATACTCTACTTACATAATCTCAATGAGGAAAAAAAATGAATGATATGATATTCTATAGAATTCAGTAAGGTTTCATAGGAAGTCCTCTGATGAATTTAAACATTTAAGCAACATGTACAAAAGGATATATTCATGAGAAAAACAGAAAAATCACAAAGAAATATGAAGAAGGCTAAAGTTTCCTAAGGTTTATGGGAAATATTTTTAAGAGCAAAATTAACAAGATGACATTGTTAAGCTCAACTTTTAAATATAATGTAACAATAGATGAAAGAGACAGAAAACTTATTTTCTGCTTCCATTTTATATTTATTAAAAATAAAGACATGAAAAGAGAAAATATCACAGATTAATAAAAAATAGTGAATATGGGATAGACAAGAAGATCCTAGTAAATATATCTTTTTTTAGTATTAAGAAATTGATTCCTGAAAAAAATGGAGGGCTTTAAAGATGGGACATGAATAAATGTCTCATTTTCAATAAGTTGGGAAAACTGAATTTCAAGAACTCCAGATTCTAGAAAATGCTTTAGGACACTAGCATTGTAAGCACTCTTAAAATAATTAATATAAACACCTATTTTGGTATTTATAAGTCACTAAGAACAAGTTATTTTAAAATTAACCTAATTATTTAAAAACATCATAATATCCCTTGCTTTCTCTCCCTACCTATGCATCATTGTCTCTTTCTATATACACAGAGATCTACAGATAGAAAGATACAGAAATAATACAATCATATTTGGTAAATTATTTTACAAGTAAGTTGCAGACACCACAATACCTCACATGCAATTATCCTGCGTATACCTTCGGAGAATAAGAACATTATCTTACATATTCACAATATCATTGTCAGACCTCAGAAATTTAGCATGGACAAAACATTATTATTAATACAATATCTATATCCATCCTTTGTCTATATCCATCCATCCACTGGGGATGTCAGCCATCCCCAATGTTTTGTTTTTCCATCTATCCAGAAACTAATTAAGAACTGTGGGTTGCATTTGGTTGTTTCTTTAGTCCTTTTAATTTGGAACACCTTCCCCACTATTTTTTGTCTTTCTTGACATTGAGATTTTTAGAATCAAAGCCAGTTTTCTTATGGAATATCCTTTAATCTGCATTTGAATGACTATGGCCATATAATTTGGGCTTCCTCCTCAATGGCTCAGAGGGTAAAGAATCTGCCTGCAGTGCAGGAGACACAGGAAATGTAGGTTCAATCTCTGGGCCTGGACGATCCCCGGGAGGCAACCCACTCCAGTATTCTTGCCTGGAAAATTCCATGGACAGAGGAGCCTGGCAGGCTATACAATTAGACATGCCATTTTTCCATCATTGATACAATCATTTAATTCAGGCAGGGACCATCATCAACTAATACCATTAGGTAAAAGTTTATTGGGAAAAAAATATCCCCCAGGAGATTACTTACTAATTCCAAAGGGGGAAGTTGCCTTTATAGTGAGGAGATTTGGTCGAATCCACATTAACCAAGGGATCAAACTGAGTATCACCACCAAAAACAGAACAAGTTGCCTTATGTGCTTCCTGATGTGGTGAAATGGGGAGTCATATTTGTCAAGAATTTTTGTCAACAGATACTTCTTCTAATCACTTTGTAATCACTAAGTCTCCATTTCATTTTCAGGGATGCTCAACTTAATATTGCAGAGGCATGTTTCTTCCTCTTTATTCTTTTCATTGTTACTCATAGTACTCTGACAGCAACATATTTCAAAAAGAAGTGGAGCCAAAGAGGAAGATAAGGAGCTAGTAGACAGATGATGAAGGATTGTCTGCTCTCATTAAGAAGCAATTATCAGTGCACCAGCCCCAAGCTTCCTGTATCCTGCATCGAACCTGGACTGGTGATTCGTTTCTTATATGATATTATACATGTTTTAATGCCATTCTCCCAAATCATCCCCTCTCCCTCTCCCACAGAGTCCAAAAGACTGTTCTATACATCTGTCTCTTTTGCTGTCTCGCATACAGGGTTGTCATTACCATCTTTCTAAATTCCATATACATGCCTTAGTATAAAATCCCATGGACGGAGGAGCCTGTTAAGCTGCAATCCATGGGGTCGCTAAGAGTCGGACACAACTGAGCGACTTCATTTTCACTTTTCACTTTCATGCATTGGAGAAGGAAATGGCAACCCACTCCAGTGTTCTTGCCTGGAGAATCCCAGGGACAGGGGAGCCTGGTGGGCTGCAGTCTATGGGGTCGCACAGAGTCCGACACGACTGAAGTGACTTAGCATAGCATAGCATAGCATACGGTATTGGTGTTTTTCTTTCTGGCTTACTTCACTCTGTATAATAGGCTCCAGTTTCATCCACCTCATTAGAACTGATTCAAGTGTATTCTTTTTAATGGCTGAGTAATACTCCATTGTACAGGAAGCTTGGGGCTGGTGCACTGGGATGACCCAGAGGGATGGTATGGGGAGGGATGTGGGAGGGGGGTTCAGGATGGGAAACACGTGTACACCCGTGGCGGATGCATGTTGATGTATGGCAAAACCAATACAATATTGTAAAGTAAAAAAATAAATAAAATAAAGAAGCAATTAATCAGGCCCATACACACAGGCACTTGTGCAAGCACAGACACATATATACATGCCCATACACCCCAAGCAAGTGGGCTGGGGTGACATTAGGTACTTTTTGGGAAAATCAGTCTATCATTGTGGAATAGAAGCATTTCTAAGGCCATCACATGAAGTCGTACACTACAAAGCTCTAGGGGACACTATTTACATATAGCAGTTCTGCCTCGAAAGAATATGAAGCAGAGAGTCCCACCTGATGGCCACGAGCCCTAGGCAGACTATAGAAGTACTTTGTTTTCCCCCTAAATTTTTTTTTCTGGAAATTCAGCTTTCTTGTTTTTTCTTGAATAATCAGATGGTATGGGCATCATACCATCATTCCTGCTTAATAACCATCAACTGAGGTATATGGCAGTTGCCTCCATCAAACAGACATGCCCTGTCCACTTCAGCTCATCACTCTCCATGGTCTAGCATGTGACCAGCTTCACACACAGAGCAGCCAACTGGCCTCAAGGATCACCTTCCATAAAAGAGATAAGACACTCAAGTTCATGCTCTCATTGACGACATTTTCGTAACATTCAATTCACTTACTGCCTGGGAGAGGTACAGCATCTCACAAACCACTGTAACTTCCTCTCTGTGAGTTAATAATCATGAAATAACAACTTTTTCACTGTAGCCTAGTAGAGAACAGTTGGCATAAAGAAAAATAGTATTATTAGATAAGAAATATCGGTGAAAAACAAAATTAGATTCAAGTATTAAACTACTATAAATATTTAAATGTACCTAAATTTCACACATATGTGATAAAAAAAAAAAAATCACTTTGTAAAATGGCTTGCTGCTGCTGCTGCTAAGTCACTTTAGTCGTGTCCGACTCTGTGTGACCCCTGTCCCTGGGATTCTCCAGGCAAGAACACTGGAGTGGGTTGCCATTTCCTTTTCCAATGCATGAAAGTGAAAAGTGAAAGGTAAAATGGCTTACATATTTTAAAATCTATGTTCACAGAGCAAAAGAATCTCCTGAAAGGCTGTGTGATAAAGTCAGAAATTGCAAAGAAATTCTTATTAAACAAAGAAACAAATTGGAAAAATTATAGCAACACACAAAAAGAGTACATTTTTTGTGTGTATTGAATACTTGTAGATTAACATGGAGAATGGTTTTCTTAGAAGAGGAAGCAGGGAACTTAAACTGCTAAACATTGATCAAAGAAATGGAAAAATGTACATGAAAATATGTTCAACCTCACTAGTGACAAAAAATATGCAAATTAAAACAAGAAGTCAACCTCATCATATATTAAAGTTTAGGAGTTGGCTGATTAAAAACTATCAGTAAGCATTTAGAAAATGATGACCTCATATACTCCTGGTAGTAACATAAATTAGTACAGATCTTCTGGAGTATAATTTAGCAATACTGTAGTTTTCCTTTGACCCAGCAATGTAACTTTCAGGAATACTACAGAAAGAAATGGACAAATACATAAAGGTATAAAATTCACATCACAGCATTTGTTTTTATAGTGAAAAAGTAGTAAACTGCCAAAATGTCCAGCAATAGAATACTGAATAATTTATATTAGATCTAAAATACGGACTTTAAAGATCATTTGTTATATATAGCAATGTTATCATGCAAAGAAGGCTCTGTTGATATAGAAAAATGTGAGAAGGCAAATTATAAAAATGATACAGGATTCATTTAAAAACACATACATGTGTATAATGGCATTATATTCTGGAGTATAACTGATTTTTTTTCTTTTAAGTTCATTCTTAGTCCTTAGGTTTTTCTTTATTCAAATAAACAAGTGGAATTCACTGGCTCAGGGAAGAGTTTCTCAAAGAAAGAAGTACAAATACTCAAATTTTAAGTTTCCAAATGAGATTTTAAAACCCTTAAAAGAAACAAAACCTTCCCATTCCTTTCATTTCACCATGTTATGAGACACTGAGTTTTGACTTTCAAAAACAGAGGCAAAATTCACAGAGAACAAAAGTTTCTTTCCTAAATAAGCATGAAAGATTATCAGAGCCAATTACCTGCTTAGACAGGATAAAGACCCGATGAATCGCCAGGTGGGGGAGGAAGAAGAGAACTCTCAGTTTAGGCGGAGTGTGTCTCTACCAAGGGTTGTATGCCCTAACCTTAATATTCATATCTTGTCCAGATAAGCTAGAGAGTCAGACCAGAAGATATATGTGAAACCCAGGAATACAGGCACATCTAGCTGTGTGCTTCCAAGCTGGACACTTAAGAGCCACGAGATGGAGACGTGGGAGTGAGGTATGGAGAGCCTACGAAGGCCTCTCATGCCCAAAGCAGTCTAGGAGACCATCCGAAATTACTTCACATGCCAAGAAGAGCTCAGATGGGGCTGATAGAGTCCACAGGTTAGGGCCAGAGGGCAGAGGCCTTGAGGGCATGAACTGAGGTCCTGGCAGTAGTGTGCAGGGCTAGCCGTGGACGAGTCAAGACCAGCGCTGACCATGCACAACAGCGCAGAGTGGCGCCGGGATGACGGAGGCCCCCCACTGCTTCTTCTCCCCAGACAAGCCTGATGCAAACCTTGCTGAGGAGCCAGTGGTGAGGAGGAGGAAAGGGCAGAGCTCATCTGGGGATGAAAATGGAAAAACACTTAATTGACAGAGTACTCGAATTTACCAGGATTAATTTTCCACTACTAAGAAGAACAAGGCTTCAAGACAGACACTAAACTCAAGTGTAGAAAATAAAGCAACTTTGCTGCACCCCTGGGCATGTGTCTTAGGAAATGTCTTTATTCTAAATACACACAAAAAATATCTTAGAAATACAGATGCAACAACATTAACAGTGGTTAATGCAAGGAAGGAGAATGAATCCATCATTTTTCTGTACACTCTTTGGCATTTCATCAAGTCTTACAATAAACCCATGTTACCTTAAGAGAAAACAAAATTACTTTGGAAATAAAAGTTAAGTGACAATTATTCTGCCTTAAAATGTTTTAAAGAATTGAAAGTAATAATTCCATTTTAAAAATAATTTTGGTAGCAAAATACAATGGACTACTTTTCTCCACTTCTTAGTTTCTACTTTTCATTATCCTACTTTCACATGTGGAGTGGAGAGAAAAACAGTCCTTAATGCCTGTGATTCATCTACAAGAACAAAGTTGCCCGTGTGCCGTTTGCATCATAGGCACTGAACGCACGTGCGTACCCCAGCAAAGGTCATAATTTTTCAGGGAAGTGTTACTGTCTCTTTATAAAAAATAAAAATTTTAATTTGCTTAAAATACACAGAAACCCAAAGGCCTTAATAACCATAATTAAAATTTCCTCCAAGTAGAACATTCATAAGCCTTAAATCTCTCTACTGAGTTTTATTGCTAGTAATTAGGCAAAGTACACAGAACTAAGAAGTGTGTGCATGTGTTTGTGTGTGTTTAATTTAATAGAATCAAGAAATATTTGTATCATTTAGCCCCCACTTTTCAATACTGAACTGAAATATTCAAGAAGGAAAGGGAAGAGAGATGGGAAGAATTCAGACGAGGTGGAAAAGGACTTTCTAGATTAGTTCAACATCCAAATAAATGTAGTATTTGGATCATGCTCATATAAGTTATTTGTTTTAATTATTCCCTAAACTTTCCAAAAACATTTAGTGGGAAAGCTGAAACCAAGATTGGTTTTTCAAACTACAGTGCTATATTAGCAAGTAGTCCTTTCAAGTCCTGCTCTGCAAAATGTGGTCCCTAGACTCCAGGCAGCAGCACCCTCTGGAAGCAGAATCTCAGGCCTCCCCCTACACCTACTGAATGCAAATCCATTTCAAAACAAGATCCCCCCTTGACTCCTACACATTACTTTAATGCATTCAGATCCAAGTTTTGAATGTAGCACCTCCCTCCAAAATAAAAGTTATAATAAGGAAAATTAATCTCAGAGAGATTAATTAACCCTAACCCTAAACCTGCTTTTTGTGCTTGCCTATACATAGATTATAATCAATTCAAAGGGGAATTTTATCTATCAGAAAAATCAAAAATCATAATTAAAATCTTTCCATTGTAGTTTTTCAGTCTTAAACTGCAAATTAAAAATGGGTTAATGTTCAAAAGAAACGTGGGTGTAAGATTTATTTTCCAAGGTTATTTGTTGACTCTATTTAACCCTCAGGATAGGAAACTACTTGGTTACCAGGTACCATCCTCGTCCAATAAAAGCTACATAATAAGAGATCTCTCAAACAGCTGAAAGATGAGGTTTAAGAGTACATTATATAAAGAAGAAGTAACAACGATTAGGAAATATAGAAGTTAAGATTTTCAAGTTTTCATTCATTGAAATTTACAACCCTCATATTGGAATTTACCCTAAATTTACAACCCACACAAACCTGGCACAGAGTCTGCTGGGTCTTGCCACATTGGATCAGACTCACGCTTCTTCCTGTCCAGGATTCTGGTGATGGCACCAAGGGACATGCTGTGGGAAGAATGGCTGTTCTTTGATGTCAGCCTCAAAGGTTAGGAGTGTACCCAAAACATCCTAACTCCCTGTAATAACCCATTATGAAGCTGTCATCCACAAAGTTAGTTAAATCATTTTTGAGGTTATTTATATTTTTTAACCCTACTTCCTCTTAGAGAAATCAGTTCCGTAAGTTTGTAACTAGATGGGTAAGGTGGTGTTTTCTAGTCCTACTGCTCAACAAAACAGAATAAGGCAGTGTCCATACTATCAACATTATTCACATCTTCCATGATGTAAATGGAAAATGGCCACGTGTCCTCACAGCAATTGTGTCCATTGATTCCTATTGTTTTCTTTCCTCTCCATGGGCAGGCATTTTCTATTGTGACCATTTTAGACTCCTTGTATCTTCTCCAATTTCATTATAGATCTTTTGAAGAGAGTATCAGTCTATTACAAGGAACCAGTATACTGCTAATTTCACAGACAAGAGAGTACTCTCCACTTGATTTCAAAATTTATTTCCTGACAACTTATGACCAAACTCAAATTCTTAGAGATGCTGTAACCTGTCATGAAAATTAGAAGCAAACAAACTAGAAACTTAACTTCCCATACTGACAATTTTCCTTCTTTGTTAATTTTTTTGTTTGTTGGTTTTTCCCGGTGGCATTGGGGAGCTTCTCTCTTATATTTGCTCACCATTGTGAACATAAATTCATCCACCCGTTTCTGTTTCTCAGGTAACCTCTTGAGAAATGAGTTAATGTGCAAAAATTTCTCTTCTTGTATGGCTCAACCTCATAGTATCTGGCAGAGATGAGCACTGGCAGCAAAAAGTACAACCTACATACCCTTTAAAAATAGTAAGTTACATTGACCATCAATTTTTAAGATACCCAGCTTGGCACAGACTTTAAAATTGAGCCTAGTTCTAAACTGAGGTCTCTGTTGTCGCATAGCAAAGGTTCCTAAATAAAATCTGCTTTTACCACTTTACTGTCCAGTTCTAGTTTTCTTTGACAACCACAAAGAAAAGATAAAGATGCCAAGAACAGGCAGCTATGGTAACTTTTAAGGGCTTCTCTGGTGGGCTCAGTCCATAAATAATCTATCCGCAGTGCAGGAGATCAGGTTCAATCCCTGGCTTGGAAAGATCCCCTGGAGAAGGAAATGACAACTCATCCCAGTATCTTGCCTGGAAAATCCCATGGACAGAGGAGCCTGGCGGGCTACAGTCTATGGGATTGCAAGAGTCAGACATAACTTAGCAACTAAACCATGGTAACTTTTGAAGGTGAGGGTGCAGATAAAGAAAAGATACCCTTCTCCAAGGGTAGAAGCACATTCTCGTAACTTCCACCATCCACCTGGGTGCTAGAGAAGAACTAGAGAGGAAATTAAGAGAGTGCTTAAGAGGAAATACAGTGAGTGCTACCACAGAGCCTAGCCTGAGGTTCAAATATGGGCGTGAGGAGATGGCTATAGAAAGTCTTCAGAAAGTATCCAGAATCACCCAAAGCAATCAACTTTGAAGAAGAATAAAAACATTTTCTGGCATGTAAGGTCCCCAAAATATATATTGCGTGTACCTTTTCTCAGTAAGTTATTGAAGGACATGCTCTACAAAAATGGGAAAAAGTGAAAGTGTTAGTCACTCAGTCGTGTCTGACTCATTGTGACCCCATGAACTGTAGCCTGCCAGGCTCCTCTGTCCATGGAATTTTCCAGGCAAGAATACTGGAGTGGGTTGCCATTTCCTCCCTCAGGGGATCTTCCTGACCCAGAGATAGAACCCCAGTCTCCTGCATTGCAGGCAGATTCTTTACCGTTTGAGCCACCAGGGAAACCACAAAAACAGGGGAGTAAGTTAAAAAAGGATAAAGAAAGGAAAAGATGGAATCACACTAACGCGAGGCAGAAGGAATCGCCAGAACAATTACCTGTGAAGCAGCATATATAGCAATCAGTTTAGACTGTACCATATCAGAGACTCCGAAGTTTCTTCAAAGGATACAATTAAGAAAATAGTTAATATATTCTAACATCCTAGGAAGAGATTCAGGCAAGCTGAAGAGAAGAGTTGAATTAGGGATGCATATATAAAGGAAAAACCATCTCCAGAAAAAAACAAGTTCTGCAGGAAACAAGATGTAATAAATATATATATATATATATATATATATATATATATATATACACACATATTATGTGAGTCAGCTGTGTTTGCATGGTTATAATAATATAGACACCGGTTACTCATCCTTCTAAAATTATACTATAACCATATGGGAGGATAGGGAGGAGAAGCGAGCTTGTTCATAGTGAGGAAGGGCAGTAAGGAAAGCGGGTAAATCCTTATCTCCCGTAGTGGAATTATGCCCCAGACAGTGCCCCAAACTAAAGTGTATAGCAGGAGCAATAGGAGCATGTGGTGGACAGTTAGTACCATAAACACCCAGAGATTCTAAAGGCACTGAAATTAGTCAAGAGAGAGTTAGGAGGAGGGAACTGGGACAAGGACAGTAGTTTTTCATGACAACCTTGGTAGAACTATCTGACTCTAAACCATATGTGTGTTTAACTTTGGTAAAACATAAAAGACATGGTATTTCCTTGTGATATTAGTAATGAGTAATTTATCTCTACTTAGGAATTTTTTAAATGTATGCAATTAAATTAGAAGAAATTACAAGCTAAAGATTTAATTACATAGCACTTACAAAGTCAAAGAGAAATAAATATATAGCTGAATGGTAATATTTTGTGGGTTGTCAGCAGTTAATACCACAATATTCAAATTCCCAGATTTGTTCTAACTGCTAGCAAGTAACAAAAAGACTTCAGCATCTCAAGTCTCGTTGTACAGCGTCTTCCTTCATTCAGCAATTGAACAACTTATTTGAAGTAGAGAAAAGTATTATTTGCCATAATGTTTTTATTTAATTATGGATAAATTATACCCTTAATTCACATTTATATTTCCCTACTAAAAGAGAAATCTTGGCAGAAAGCAAATCTCAAGATGGATACAAAGCTCATCTCATTCTGTGATGAACCATTTTAGAGGGGGTGTCTCCTATTTTACTCAGAGGGAATGAATCCGAGTTATTGTGTGTGTTCTTATA
Organism: Bos javanicus; assembly: GCF_032452875.1. Classification (NCBI taxonomy): domain Eukaryota; kingdom Metazoa; phylum Chordata; class Mammalia; order Artiodactyla; family Bovidae; genus Bos; species Bos javanicus. Next base: position 56,573,131 of record NC_083881.1, on the reverse strand, counting down.
TAAAATATTGTGTTTACAAGGAAAGAATGCCTGTACTAATGACACATGGCATTTGTAATAAATCCCTCTCACACTGTGGTATATTAACCAGTATTTCCCAAAACTCCCTTAGGTCAACACAAGAGACCTCAAACAGCCAACCAGATTAACTAGGACCACATCAAGTAAAACCAGGCCACACAGGAGTACTTTCCTACATAAGAGACAAAACAATACATGTATGATTTCAATAGTTTCTCAAGCTGTTCCAGTGTTGGCTAAAACTTACATCTTTCCAGACTTAGCAAAAATACAGACATTATCCAGGCCTAAGGAGTTTCATATTCAGTAAGAATTAAGCGTCTTTGTTCCTCTTTGCCAAGATGTCTCAAAGTCTTAAATAGAAATGGAAAGGGGGTAAAGATGTGATAGAAAATCCAGATAAAGCATTAAAAGTAAATGCATGTATCACCAAATGTGAAGTTTCTTTTCTGTAAAACATGAAGAATCTCAAAGTGCCAGTACTCTGAATTTCATGCTTTATGATCTTTTAGTGAATTTGGTTTTCAAATTAACAATTCCTTCTTTAAGAAAACAAACTTTATGCCAGCCCAAGAAGTGCACATATGCTATCGCATATACGTTTGAAATAGTTTTGAAAACTGACATATGGTGGTAGAGTTAAGTGTAGCCAATACAGTATAAATTATAAATACAAGAGAGGTGTATATAAAAGCAAACTTGATGGAAGATTTATTATTTTATTCCCAGTCTATGGACCTCATAGTCTCTAATATTTTCAAGCCTAACAAAATGAATTCAATTCAAAATGTTACTGTGAACTACCCAACACTGACTCTTGTTATTAAAAATATATATATATAACCCATACAAACCTTTCCATTTTATATCTTTATTACATTTTCTACAAAGCTGACCCAAGCTCCACGGTAGCCTCTCCCTTTTGGTGGGCTTCCCTCAGCCTTTTGGTCTGAGCCACATAATAATCATATATTTACATGCTACTTTTAACATTCATTTGGAAGTTTGTTTTCTCGGGGGTTTTTTGTTTTTTACTTTTCATTCAAAGCAAGCTGGGTGACAAAGACCATAATCTCCTCCTTTCTTTTTTGTTTTTCTGTCTTAGGAAGGGTGAAAGTCTCTGTTGATTGAGTGCATGTTAAAAATATGACAGTCATATTTTTCTTGCTAATATAGTAATCCCCCACTGGTACAGGATGTTTTTCTCAAAATGTTCTTTAAAAGAATAGACTTGGTGCTTCTTTGTTTAATACTGACATTAGGAAAACGAACAGGTCAATCACCACCTGTCAGACATTATTAATTAGCTACCTACCCTTGTTTCAGGATCCCAGTTTTCTTTAGGAAGGCAATATACTTGGTAAAAAAAAAATTACTTCCCAGACCTTCTGGTAGTTAGGAGGCATTTGTTACATGGCACATTATGCATGGGTGCATGCTAAGTCACTTCAGTCATGTCCAACTCTTTGCAACCCTATGGACTGTAGCCTGCCAAGCTTCTCTGTCCATGGGATTCTCCAGGCAAGAATACTGGAGTGGGTTTCCATGCCCTCTTCCAGGGGATCTTCCCCACCTAGGAATCGAACCCACATCTCTTTTGTCTCATGCATTGGCAGGCAGGTTCTTTATCACCAGCGCCACATCTAGGCAGGGACAAAGGTATATGCCATTCGAGTCTCTCTTATTTTTAACAGGAAAACAACAGCTTTTCCCAGAAGCCCTATTCAGGAGATTTCTGCTTATATCTCAGAGACCAAAACCTTTATCCATCCTAGACGCCCATCCCCTCACCACAGTCAGTTACCAATTCCTAATTTTCACTTACCACACATGCATGCTAAGTCACTTCAGTCAGGTCTGACTCTTTGTAACCCTTTGGACTGTAGCCTGCCAAGCTCCTCTGTCCATGGGATTCTCCAGGCAAGAATACCGGAGTGGGTTGCCATGCCTTCTTCCAGGGGAATCGTCCCAACCCAGGGATTGAATGTGCGTCTTTTATGTCTCCTGCATTGGCAAGCAGGTTCTTTACCACTAGCACCACCTGGGAAGCCCAATCTTTACTTTCCAGTACATCCTGCACTCCAATCCCTCTTTAACATGTCTATTACCATATTTCTAACTGCACCACTTGGGCCATTCCAACAGCCTACAAACTTTCAAGCTTCCACTTCTCACCCCCCTCCATCTAATCCCTTCTCCATGAAACTTTCAGAGGGACTTTTAAAAATTAAATTAAAATCCTGTCACTCCACCTGTTTAAAAATCCACTATGGTCTCTACTACCCAAAGAACAAGTCCAGTTGCATCTCTGAGCTATGCCTCAGCCCTCCACAAAGCTCCAGTCCCAAACTCTTGAGTTTCTGTTTCCACTGTTCACCATCCACCCCCAGAATACCTTTACCCCACCATCTGCCCTTATTTTTCTAGTTACTTTATATTTGTTATTCAAGTCTTATATCAGGTTCTATTTTTTTCATTAATTCAACAAAATTGACAATAAACTCCCCCCATAAGATGTGGAGTAGAAGGACATGTGGTCACCGTCTCCTGCGAGAACAACAAAATTGCAAGGAACTGCTGAACAACCATTGACAGGAGAATGTTGGAACCACCAAAAAAAGATATCCCATGATCAAGGGCAAAGGAGAAGCCACAACAAGATGGTGGGAGGGGTGCAATCATACCAGAGACGCTTGGAGGGCACAAACAAAACCTTGTGTATACCAAGACCAAAAGAAAGGAGCAGTGACCCCCACAAGAGACTGGAACAGACCTGCCCGTGAGCATCTGAGAGTCTCCTGCAGAGGCATGAGTGAGCGGTGGTCTGGTGCGGGGACAGAGGCTATGGCAACAGCAGTCCTGGGAGGCACAGTGTGTGACAGGAGTCCTCTTGAAGGAGGTCGCCATTAGCCCCACTATAGAGCTGCTGGGCAGGCAAGTCACAAACTGGAAAACAATTATACCAAAGAAGTTCTCACACTGCTGTGAAAATTCTAGGCCCCATAACAGACTTCCCAAAGGGACCAAGAATCTCCAGGGAACCTGACTCGGAAGGTCAGCAGATTTGACTACAGAACCTCCACAGGACTGGGGAAACAGAGACTCTTGGAGGACACAAACAAAATCATGTGCACACCAGGACCCAGGAGAAAGGAGCTGTGAGCCCACAAGAGACTGAGCCAGGCTTGCCTGTGTGTGCTTGGGAGTCTCTGACGGAGGCATGGGTTGACAGCAGCCTGTCACGGGGTCAGGGACACTGACTACAACAGTCCTGGGAGGCCCAGCATGCTGGCATAAGTCCTTTTTTCTGAAGAAGATGACCATTACCCCCACCATGGTTTGGCCTCAGGCCAAACTGCAGGGAGGAAACACAGCCCCACCCATCAGCAGAAAATTGGATTAAAGACTTACTGAGCATGCCCTTGCCCACCAGAACAAGACCCAGTTTTCCCCAGAGCCAGTCCCTTCCATCAGGAATCTTGCACAAGTCTCTTATCCTCTTCCATCAGAGGGCAGACAGAATGAAACCACAGTCACAGAAAACTAACCAAGCTGTGAACACATGGACCACAATCTTGCCTAACTCAATGAAACTATGAGCCACGGCGTGTGGGGCCACCCAGGACAGATGAGTCATGGTGGAGAGTTCTGACAAAACGTGGTTTGCCATTCCCTTCTCCAATGGACCACATCAGCATTCTTGCCTTGAGAACATCATGAACAGTATGAAAAGGCAAAAAGATATAACAGTGACAGATGAACCCTTAGGTTGGTAGGTGTCTAATATACTACTGGAAAAGAGTGGAGAAATAGTTCCAGAAGGAATGAAGAGGCTGAGCCAAAGTGGAAACAATGCCTAGTTGTGGATGTGTCTGGTGGTGAAAGTAAAGTCCAATGCTGTAAAGAACATTATTGCATAGGAACCTGGAATGTTAGGTCCATGAATCAAGATATTGGAAGTGATCAGACAGGAGATAGCAAGAGTGAACATTGAGAGCTTGAGGAATCAGTGAACTAAAATGGACAGGAATGGTCAAATTTAATACCGATGACCATTATATCTACCACTGCGGGCAAAAATCCCTTGGAAGAAATGGAGTAGTCCTCACAGTCAATGAAAGAGTCCAAAATGAAGTACTTGGGTGCGATCTCAAAAATAACAAAGATCCCGGTTTGTTTTCAAGGTAAACCATTCAGTATCACAGTAATCCAAGTCTATGCGCCAACCACTAACGCTGAAGAAGCTGAAGTTGAACGGTTCTATGAAGACCTACAAGACCTTCTAGAACTAACACTCAAAAAATAATTCCTTTTCATTATAGGGGACTAGAATGCAAAAGTAGGAAGTCGAGAGATACCTGGTATGCATGTGCATGCTCAATTGCTTCAGTCGTGTCCAACTCTTTGTAACACTATGGACTGCAGCCTGCCAGGGTCCTCTGTCCATGAGGATTCTCCAGGCAAGAATACTGGAGTGGGTTGCCATGAACTCCTCCAGGGGATCTTCCCAACCCAGGGATCGAACCCAAGTCTCTTATGTCTCCTAAATTAGCAGGCAGGTTCTTTACCACTAATGCCACCTGGGAAGCCTGAAGAGATACCTGGAGTAACAGGCAAGTTTGGCCTTGGAGTACAAAATGAAGCAGGACAAAGGCTAATAGAGTTCTGCCAAGAGAGTGCGCTGGGCATAGCAAAAACCCTCTACCAATAACACAAGAGATGACTCTACACTTGAACTTCACCAGATGATCAATATTGAAATCAGATTGATTATATTCTTTGTAGCTGAAGATGGAGAAGCTCTACATTGTCAGCAAAAACAAGACTGGGAGCTGACTGTGGCTCAGATCATGAATTCCTTATTGCAAAATTCAGATTTAAATTGAAGAATGTAGCGAAAACCACTAGGCCATTGAGGTATGACCTAAATTAAATCCCTTATAATTATACAGTGGAAGTGACAAATAATTCAAGGGTTTAGATCTGATAGAGTGCCTGAAGAATTATGGACAGAGGTTGGTAACATTGTACAGGAGGCAGTGATCAAAACCATCCCCCAGAAGAGTAAATGCAAAAAGGGAAAATGGTTGTCTGAGGATGCCTTAAAAACAGCTAAGAAAAGAAGAGAAGTGAAAGGCAAAGGAGAAAAGAAATGATATATCCATCTGAATGCAGATTCCTGAGAATAGCAAGGAGGGATAAGAAAGCCTTTTTAAGTGAACAATGCAAAGAAAGAGAGGAAAACAATAGAATGGGAAAGACTAGAGATTTCTTCAAGAAAATCAGAAATGCCAAGGGAACATTTCATGCAAAGATCAGCACAATATAGGACAGAAACGGTAGGGACCTAACAGAAGCAGAAGATATTAAGAAGAGGTGGCAAGAATACACAGAAGAACTAGATGTTAATGACCCAGACAACCTCAATGATGTGATCACTCACCTAGAGCCAGACATGCTGGAGTGATAAGTCAAGTGGATCTTAGGAAGCATCACTACAAACAAAGCTAGTGGAGGTGATGGAATTCCAGCTGAGCTATTTCAAGTCCTAAAAGATGATGTTGTTAAAGTGCTGTACTCTATATGTCAGCAAATTTGGAAAACAAAGCAGTAGCCACAGGACTGGAAAAGGTCAGTTTTCATGCCATTCCCAAAGAAGGGCAATGCCAAAGAGAGTTCCAACGACCACACAATTGCACTCATTTCACATGCTAGCAAAGTAAAACCCAAAAAACCCTTCAAGCTAGGCTTCAAAAGTACATGAACTGAAAACCTCCAGATGTACAAACTGGATTTAGAAAAGGCAGCAGAACCAGAGATCAAATTGCTGACATCTGTTGGATAATAGAAAAAGTTAGAGAATTCCAGAAAAACATCTACTTCTGCTTCATTGACTACACTACAGTCTTTGACTGTATAGATCACAACAAACTATGGAAAATTCTTAAAGGGATGAGAATGTCAGACCACCTTACCTGCCTCCTGAGAAAACCTGCATGCAGGTCAAGAAGCAACAGTTAGAACCGGACATGGAACAATCGACTGGTTCAAAATTGGAAGAGTACAACAAGGCTGTATACTGTCACCCTGCTTATTTAACTTATATGCAGGGTTCACTATGTGAAATGCCAGGCTGGATGAAGCACAAGCTGGAATCAAGATGCGAGAAGAAATATCAACAACCTCAGATATGCAGTTGACACCACTGCTATGGCAGAAAGTGAAGAGGAACTAAAGAGCTTCTTGATGAAGGTGAAAGAGGAGAGACAAAAATCTGGTTTAAAACTCAACATTCAAAAAACTAAGATCATGGCATATATGGTCCCATCACTTCATGGGAAATAGACGGGAAAAAATGGAAACAGTGACAGACTATTTTCTTGGGCTCCAAAATCACTGCAGATGGTGACTGCAGCCATGAAATTAAAAGACACTTGTTCCTTGAAAGAAAAGCAATGACAAAGGCAGATAGCATATTAGAAAGCAGAGACATTACTTTGCCAACAAAGGTCTATATAGTCAAAGTTATGGTTTTTCTAGTTGTCATGTACAGACGTGAAAGCTGGACAATAAAAAAGGCTGAGTGCTGAAGAATTGATGCTTTTGAACTGTGGTATTGGAGAAGACTCTTGAGAGTCCCTTGGACTGCAAGGAGATCCAACCAGTCCATTCTGAAGGAGATCAGTCCTGGGTGTTCTTTGGAAGGAATGATGCTAACGCTGAAACTCCAGTACTTTGGCCACCTCATGCGAAGAGTTGACTCATTGGAAAAGACTCTGATGCTGGGAGGGATTGGGGGCAGGAGGAGAAGGGGACAACAGAGGATGAGATGGCTAGATGGCATCACTGACTCAATGGACATGAGTTTGGGTGAACTCCAGGAGTTGGTGACAGGGAGCCTGGCGTGCTGCAGTTCCTGGGGTCACAAAGAGTCGGACACAAGTGAGCAACTGAACTGAAATAATAAAGAGAAAAATCTCTAAGGTTTGGTCTCAATCATTTTGAACAATCTTACAACAGTGTTTGATAGATCACAGATTTGAAAAACACATCAGCTGTATCTCTTTTCCAAACAAAATATTAACCCACTTCCTAAGACAGTCTGCTGCTAAGTCACCTCAGTTGTGTCCGACTCTGTGCGACCCCTTAGATGGCAGCCCACCAGGCTCCCCTGTCCCTGAGATTCTCCAGGCAAGAACACTGGAGTGGGTTGCCATTTCCTTCTCCAATGCGTGAAAGTGAAAAGTCAAAGTGAAGTCACTCAGTCATGTCCGACTCTTAGTGACCCCATGGACTGCAGCCCACCAGGCTCCTCCGTCCATGGGATTTTCCAGGCAAGAGCACTGGAGTGGGTTGCCATTTTCTTCTCCAGGGGATCTTCCCAACCCAGGGATCGAACCCAGGTCACACGCATTGCAGGCAGACGCTTTAACTTTTGAGCCACCAGGGAAGCCCCATCAGTTCCCTAGGCATGCTGAACAGAGTCCATAAATGAAAGCAAAATAAATTTATTATGGCAGTTCTTGAATTTTTAAGACGTGTTCCTTTTTATTTTAAAAATCAGTTTAAATTGGATATTAAACCAAAGCCTTTCCTCCATTCCACACAAACAGGCAGGAAAAGTCTAATTCCCCAGCATCTTGGGGTACACAGGGACTGGTTTCATGAACTCCCCATTGAGCTACAGAGGAAAAAGACCTGTCTTTCACTTAAAGGATAGGGTTTCATCCCTCTCATCAGCTGGCCTTAGTTGTCTCATTGCCGATAGGCTCCTGATGGAAGAGTGATGAGACCACCTTCATCAACAGCAACCTTGTCAGGGAGGGCCTCATGCCCAGAGCAATGTCCCTAGGTGTTCCTTTACAAATTTCACTGGGCCTTCCGGCTGACACTGTCCACACTGTGTCCCCTCAATACAAGCTTTACCTGGCCCCCTCCCAACCACGCTGCAAAGGTCCCATCAAGACCATAATCCTAGTCCCATCCACTCTGTAACTAAACATGCAGGCTGCATCTTTAGTGTTCCCATCTCCCAGTCTCCTTTCTCTTCTTCAGACAGAAAGACAGCAATAGTGAAATGTCCAAACAGCTTCCAGCAAAGGAGGGAAAAGTCATTCTCCCCTTTCTGACAGTAGCAACAAAATTTAGGAACGATTTTCTAAAAGCCCCCACCCTTATCTTTGGGGAGTCACTGCCCCTTCATCCTCGAGCTCCCAAACTTTAAGAGTTTATATGTTGTTGTCTGCGTTAGTGACTCAGCCATGTCCAGCTCTTTAAGGCCCCATAGACTGTAGCCCACCAGGCTTATCTGTCCATGGAATTCTCCAGGCAAGGATACTGGAGTGGGTTGCCATCCCCTTCTCCACGGGATCTTCATCCTCAAGCTTGCCAACTGTAAGAGTTTATATTGTGAGGGTACAAATGTATAGAAAATATAAGAAATTGACATAAAATAATAGTTGCATGTACAGAAGGGTAACAACACTGGAAACAAGCTTTTTACTTTGTTTTCTTTCTTCATTTTCTTTTTTCTTTAATAATAAAGATGTATCTGTATACAAGTGTAACTAAATGAGGATGAAAGGAGAGAAAGAGGAAGAGAGGAAATTAAGGAGATAGATTGATTGCTTCCTTATAATGAAATGACTCAATGATCAAATTTTTGAGTTAAACTCTTTTTGTGTTCACATTGCTATTTATTAATTTACTCTTCAGAAATAGTGAGAACAATTCTTCTTTGTGGTTACTGCAAACAAATAAAATTACATCATCTTAATCAAATACGACAAATTCAGAATTAAGGAAAACTTCATAGGATTTGAACATCCCTGAGGAGTACGCCACATTACCTCTAGAGCCCATTCAAACACAAAGCTTAGGAAGCACCAGCTTCTGGTTAAAGTCAATCAACTCAGAAACAACAGCGTCTTTGTCAAGGAAACCCGAGTTCAAGTGCGTGAGGATCACATAAAACGCAACACATGGCGTCTGAGCTAAAATGCTATGCTTTGATTTTAGATTAGACATTAAGAAATCAGCAGAATGTGAACCCTTAAGAGAAAGGATGCACAAATAAAATTAAGACTGGCTTCCTCTTAGAGGGTGACAGTTGAACAGGAAAATGGTAACAGTAAAAAGTGCTACAGAGCAGCCCTAAAAACACCTTTACTTGTAAATCCACAGTGTAGAGAGTTCTACTTAAGACACTGTATTATGGTCACAGATAAGAGACATTAGATAACCAAGTGTTTAGAAAGTACACTCTTTGGGAGACTACTGATAATAAAAGAACAACTATTAATTCGGAAAAGCACATGGCCCTGCTTGTGGTCTTTAAGGCCTGTATCCTGTACGAGGAGGAGGAAGTGGTGGATGGAAGGAGTTATGCAGAGCTGTGTCTCAATTACAGCTATAAAACCAGCTCCCCAAATTCTTTTAGAACCTCTCGTTAGAAGGTACTCAGATTACCTAAGATAATAAAAAGCCAGGAAGCATAAGGGCTCTTTTGACCACACATTAAACATGAATTAAATTACTGAAATTTCATGGTGAGTAGTCCCAATATGGTGTGTTTCTGTGTTTAAAAGTAGGAGAATTTAACAATTTTATATACTGAAGATGCTTCCAAAGGGAAAAAAAAACAAATACGTAACTCCAAAATTCTCTTCATCACAGAAAACTTTGGCAATACTTGGATTAAATTGCTTCAATGAAATAAAAATTATATCAATCTGAAAATATATTTGCACAAGGTTATTCTCTGTAGCCTTGTTTTTCCCTGCAAAATACTGGAAACAACTTAATTGTCTACACACAGAAGAGTAAGTGGATAAATGAGGACACAGCCACAGGACAGGATAGAGCACATCCATAAAAAGAGGGAGGAAGAACTCTAAACTTAAATGGAATGATTTCCAGAATGTACTGTTAAGTAAAAAAAAAAAAAAAAGAAGAAGAAGAAAGAAAGAAATCAAAGTGCAACAGGGTAACTAATGCATGTTACCTTTTATTTCAGGGAAAAGGAACTAGATAAGAAAATTTTTAAATGTCCACTCACTTGTGCAACATATACATAAGATAAACTAGAAGCTAGTGGAACAGGTCACTGAATTAGACAGGTGAAATGGAGTTAAAAAGATAGGGGAATGTAAGTAGGTTAGAAGGGGTAGGGTATGAGAAAGGCAGACACCTCTTTTATACTGTTCTGAATTTAATAATCATGTTAATATTTGACATACTCAAAAAATAAATGCCAACAGTAAGGAGGGGGAAGAGGGACTCCTCCCATCAAAAAAGCCCAATCTAACTGAATTTCAGATGAACAGAACCACACTGAAATGAGAGATCTAACCTAAGTAACTTTTGAACATAATATTTTGACTCCATATCGTTAAGCAAAAGACAAAGAAAACTGTAAACAAACACTGACTCTGAGCAGGTTGTGTTTCACAGCCGTACGGGTTAGCATCTCTAAAAGCCTTCTATGCGGATTCTCAAATTGAACAGATGAGTAAATATATTGCAGATGAGAGGTTTTTCATTGCTAGAAATGAGTTCGAAATATGGGAAAAGATCACACTAAAATGAACCCTGTAATGTTGGGTTGGAACTAGAGGCTACTGCATCACAAAGTCATTTTTTTTTTTTTTTGGTGATGCATAAATCATTTTTAATAATTATTAAAATACATGTATATACATGTTTTTAAAAGGCTTACCAAAATGACATAATACAATGTATATTCTGCAACTTGCTTCTTTCACCTAACAGCATATTACTGACATCCATCCTTGGCAGTCTAGATATTCATTCATTTTAACTGATACATCCAATCAAATCCCTTACTTTTTGCCAATCTGATACATAGAAAATGGCAACTCATGTTCCCTTATTGTACAGTTTTTTTTTTTACCACTAATGAGGTTGAGCATATTTTCCAAATATTTCTTAGCCATCTGCATTTTCTGCTGAGGATTATTTTATATCTTTAGCCCATTTTAAGTGAGTTATTTATATTTTTCTTATTAATTTGATGGATAGTAACTCTTTTTTCGGTAATGTATAAGTCAATTATTTTGTCCCATTCTGCCATTTCTCTTTTAACTTTATGATTCTTTTTTAAATAAAATCAACTCTGTTAGCTCTTCCTTAACAGCCTCTGGATTTCCCATCTTATTTACAGAGACCTTCTCACCTAAGAATATTTTTTAAATAGATTCATTCATAATTCTTTCCAATACTTGTATAGATTTGATTTTTCTGTTTAGAGTTTCATTCCATCTGGAATTTATTTTTGTGTATGTTATGAGTCCAGATGGAGAGCCAGTTGTCTCAGTACCATTTCCTGAACAATCTATTCTTTAGCTACTGATTGGCAATGCTTCCATAATATCTGTTAAGTTCCCCTATATTCTTTTTTTTTTTTTTTTAATCTTTAATAATTTCAGATATACACATGCTCCCCATCCTGAACCCTCCTCCCTCCCAACCTCCCCATACCATCCCCCTGGGCCTTCCCAGCGCACCAGCCCCAAGCATCCAGCATCGTGCACTGAACCTGGACTGGCATCTCGTTTCATACATGACATTTCACATGTTTCAATGCCATTCTCCCAAATCTTCCCACCCTCTCCCACAGAGTCCATAAGACTGTTCTATACATCAGTGTCACTTTTGCTGTCTCGTATACAGGGTTATCGTTACCATCTTTCTAAATTCCATATATATGCGTTAGTATACTGTATTTATGTTTTTCCTTCTGGCTTACTTCACTCTCTATAATAGGCTCCAGTTTCATCCACCTCATTAGAACTGATTCAAATGTATTCTTTTTAATGGCTGAGTAATACTCCATTGTGTATATGTACCACTGCTTTCTTTATCCATTCATCTGCTGATGGACATCTAGGTTGCTTCCATGTCCTGGCTATTATAAACAGTGCTGCGATGAATATTGGGGTACACGTGTCTCTTTCCCTTCTGATTTCCTCAGTGTGTATGCCCAGCAGTGGGATTGCTGGATCATAAGGCAGTTCTATTTCCAGTTTTTTAAGGAATCTCCACACTGTTCTCCATAGTGGCTGTACCAGTCTGCATTCCCACCAACAGTGTAAGAGGGTTCCCTTTTCTCCACACCCTCTCCAGCATTTATTATTTGTAGACTTTTGGATCGCAGCCATTCTGACTGGTGTAAAATGGTACCTCATAGTGGTTTTGATTTGCATTTCTCTGATAAAGAGTGATGTTGAGCATCTTTTCAAGTGTTTGTTAGCCATCTGTATGTCTTCTTTGGAGAAATGTCTATTTAGATCTTTGGCCCACTTTTTGATTGGGTCATTTATTTTTCTGGAGTTGAGCTGTAGGAGTTGCTGGTATATTTTTGAGATTAGTTGTTTGTCGGTTGCTTCATTTGCTATTATTTTCTCCCATTCTGAAGGCTGTCTTTTCACCTTGCTAATAGTTTCCTTTGATGTGCAGAAGCTTTTAAGTTTAATTAGGTCCCATTTGTTTATTTTTGCTTTTATTTCCAATATTCTGGGAGGTGGGTCATAGAGGATCCTGCTGTGATGTATGTCAGAGAGTGTTTTGCCTATGTTCTCCTCTAGGAGTTTTATAGTTTCTGGTCTTATGTTGAGATCTTTAATCCATTTTGAGTTTATTTTTGTATATGGTGTTAGAAAGTGTTCTAGTTTCATTCTTTTACAAGTGGTTGACCAGATTTCCCAGCACCACTTGTTAAAGAGATTGTCTTTAATCCATTGTATATTCTTGCCTCCTTTGTCAAAGATAAGGTGTCCATATGTGCGTGGATTTATCTCTGGGCTTTCTATTTTGTTCCATTGATCTATATTTCTGTCTTTGTGCCAGTACCATACTGTCTTGATAACTGTGGCTTTGTAGTAGAGCCTGAAGTCAGGTAGGTTGATTCCTCCAGTTCCATTTTTCTTTCTCAAGATCGCTTTGGCTATTCGAGGTTTTCTGTATTTCCATACAAATTGTGAAATTATTTGTTCTAGCTCTGTGAAGAATACTGTTGGTAGCTTGATAGGGATTGCATTGAATCTATAAATTACTTTGGGTAGTATACTCATTTTCACTATATTGATTCTTCCAATCCATGAACATGGTATATTTCTCCATCTATTAGTGTCCTCTTTGATTTCTTTCACCAGTGTTTTATAGTTTTCTATATATAGGTCTTTAGTTTCTTTAGGTAGATATATTCCTAAGTATTTTATTCTTTTTGTTGCAATGGTGAATGGAATTGTTTCCTTAATTTCTCTTTCTGTTTTCTCATTATTAGTGTATAGGAATGCAAGGGATTTCTGTGTGTTGATTTTATATCCTGCAACTTTACTATAATCATTGATTAGTTGGAAAAGAAGAAGTAAAACTCTCACTATTTGCAGATGACATGATCCTCTACATAGAAAACCCTAAAGACTCCACCAGAAAATTACAAAGTCATTTTTAATATGTTCATAGAGATAGATTATATATGTATAAACAGGTATACACACAGGCACAGAAATACATGCACGTGTTTTATAGCTTTGTTTACTGAGAAATTCTAGGGTTAATGCCATTCCCAATAGCAATGAACATACCAAGTGTCCAGATTCTGTTTTCCAAATTCTATTCTCAATTAAACTTGCCGGGTAGCTCAGCTGGTAAAGAATCCGCCTGCAATGCAGGAGACTCCGGTTCAATTCCTGGGCTGGGAAGTTCCCCTGGAGAAGGGATAGGCTACCTACTCCAGTATTATTGGGATTCCCTAGTGACTCAGTTGGTAAAGAATCTGCCTGCAATGCAGGAGACCTCGGTTCGATCCCTCGGTTGGGAAGATCCCCTGGAGGAGGGCATGGCAACCCACTCTAGTATTCTTGCCTGGAGAATCCCCATGGAGAGAGGAGCCTGGCAAGCTACAGTGCATGGAGTCACAAAGAGTTAGACGCAACTGAGTGACTAAGCACACAGCACATTCTCAACTAAAAGAAGCTGTAGCCTCCTGGAGAAATGGTTGATTCAAAGGTGAGGTCAGGCAAAAAAAAAGTACAAAACCAGCCTGAGACACCTTGTGCCAGAAAGCAGAGAAGTCTTCAAGGAATGTTGGAAACATGTCAGAAATATAGATTAAAAGAGCTCCCAGTGGCCCAATCTACGACAATTTGAGCAACAAAATTGTAGTTAATGGATTATAATCCATAGAAGAAAACAACAAACCATGAATCTACACTGCTAAGAATGAATGAATGAATGAGGGAGAAGAGAAGCTCTTCTTTGTAGAATTCTAACTAAAATAAAACACGTAAGGAATTAGATTTCCCCTACTTGGAAATCACCATAGTAATAATCATTTTAGATCAGATCAGTTGCTCAGTCGTGTCCAACTCTTTGCAACCCCATGAATCACAGTACGCCAGGCCTCTTGTCCATCACCAACTCCCGGAGTTCACTCAGACTCACGTCCATCGAGTCAGTGATGCCATCCAGCCATCTCATCCTCTGTCGTCCCCTTCTCCTCCTGCCCCCAATCCCTCCCAGCATCAGTCTTTTCCAATGAGTCAACTCTTACCTTTGTTGGTAAAGTAATGTCTCTGCTTTTTAATATGCTGCCTAGGTTGGTCATAACTTTTCTTCCAAGGAGTAAGAATCTTTTAATTTTATGGCTGCAGTCACCATCTGCAGTGATTTTGGAGCCCAGAAAAATAAAGTCTGACACTGTTTCCCCATCTATTTCCCGTGAAGTGATGGGCCCGGATGCCATGATCTTCGTTTTTTCAGGCACTAAAGATATCAAGTACATAATTGATGAGTAAAAGATTTTATAGCATCAAAGCATTTCCAACAAGACACTTATTTCAGAGAGAGATATTGTAACTTTACAGACAAGACACCTTAGTGATCAAAACTAGTATCACCAATAATGGGACAAATCAGTACCGAGTGCTTCTTGATATGATGCACTGAAAAAAAAAATACATCATTTCTGTCATAGCCCTGGCAAAAACACAGAACTTCAATGTATTCATGAGACCACATCAGACTATCAATATTAGGAGTTTTATATAGAATAACCAACCAATACTCTTCAAAAATGTCAAGGTCATGTTGTGAAAAGGCTGAAGAGTTGGTCCAGATTAAAAAGCAAATAAACATAAAGTAATGTGTGATCGAAGATTGGATCTGAAACAGACTTCTCTTCTTTTACTACGTAACACAATAGTGGGACAATTGGGAAAGTTTGAATAAGCCCTATAAACTAGGTAACAGTGTATTTCAGTGCTATTTTATTTTAATAAGTGCACTGTTGTTATAAATTGGGTTTTCATTTTTAAGAATGAAATGATGTCTTCCCCCCCCCATTTTTTTTAATGCAATTTATTTTTTAATTTTACAATATTGTATTGGTTTTGCCATATATCAACATGAATCTGCCACAGGTATACACATATTCCCCATCCTGAACCCTCCTCCCTCCTCGTACCATCCCTCTGGGTTGTCCCAGTGCACCAGCCCCAAGCATCCAGTATAATCCATCGAACCTGGACTGGCGACTCGTTTCATACATGATATTATACATGTTTCAATGCCATTCTCCCAAATCATCCCACCCTCTCCCCCTGTGGCGGATTCATTTTGATATTTGGCAAAACTAATACAATTTGTAAAGTTTAAAAAAAAAAAAAGACTGTTCTATACATCAGTGTCTCTTTTGCTGTCTCATGTACAGGGTTATTGCTACCATCTTTCTAAATTCCATATATATGCGTTAGTATACTGTATTGGTGTTTTTCTTTCTGGCTTACTTCACTCTGTATAATAGGCTCCAGTTTCATCCACCTCATTAGAACTGATTCAAATGTATTCTTTTTAATAGCTGAGTAATATTCCATTGTGTATATGTACCACACCTTCCTTATCCATTCAACTGCTGATGGACATCTAGGTTGCTTCCATGTCCTGGCTATTATAAACAGTGCTGCGATGAACATTGGGGTACACATCTCTTTCAATTCTGGTTTCCTCGGTGTGTATGCCCAGCAGTGGGATTGCTGGATCATAAGGCAGTTCTATTTCCAGTTTTTTAAGGAATCTCCACACTGTTCTCCATAGTGGCTGTACTAGTTTGCATTCCCACCAACAGTGTAAGAGGGTTCCCTTTTCTCCACACCCTCTCCAGCATTTATTGCTTGTAGACTTTTGGACCGCAGCCATTCTGACTGGCGTGAAATGGTACCTCATAGTGGTTTTGATTTGTATTTCTCTGACAATGAGTGATGTTGAGCATCTTTTCATGTGTTTGTTAGCCATCTGTATGTCTTCTTTGGAGAAATGTCTATTTAGTTCTTTGGCCCATTTTTTGATTGGGTCATTTATTTTTCTGGAGTTGAGCTGTAGGAGTTGCTTGTATATCTTTGAGATTAGTTGTTTGTCAGTTGCTTCATTTGCTATTATTTTCTCCCATTCTGAAGGCTGTCTTTTCACCTTGCTTATAGTTTCCTTTGTTGTGCAGAAGCTTTTAAGCTTAATTAGGTCCCATTGTTTATTTTTGCTTTTATTTCCAATATTCTGGGAGGTGGGTCATAGAGGATCCTGCTGTGATGTATGTCGGAGAGTTTTGCCTATGTTCTCCTCTAGGAGTTTTATAGTTTCTGGTCTTAGGTTTAGATCTTTAATCCATTTTGAGTTTATTTTTGTGAATGGTGTTAGAAAGTGTTCTGGTTTCATTCTTTTACAAGTGGTTGACCAGTTTTCCCAGCACCACTTGTTAAAAAGATTGTCTTTAATCCATTGTATATTCTTGCCTCCTTTGTCAAAGATAAAGTGTCCATAGGTGCGTGGATTTATCTCTGGGCTTTCTATTTTGTTCCATTGATCTATATTTCTGTCTTTGTGCCAGTACCATATTCTCTTGATGACTGTAGCTTTGTAGTAGAGCCTGAAGTCAGGCAGGTTGATTCCTCCAGTTCCATTCTTCTTTCTCAAGATTGCTTTGGCTATTCGAGGTTTTGTGGATGTCTTTTAAGGAGCTTCATGTCTCTAGTTTACTCAGTTTCAGAAAAAATAGATAATATGATATAGCAATTATAAAGTGTGGTAAGATCGCACTTAAGGAAGCTGGGTAAAGGTATATAAGATTTCTTTGTACAATTTTTAATCTTTTCTATAACTGAAATTATTTCAAAATAAGTTAAACAATATAAAGATTCAAAGTTAGGCAGAAATAGCAATTACCAATTCATTTCAAAATAATTAACATAATAATTACCTATTAAAAAACTATAGCAATTAATACAAAGAAGTTTTATGAAACTACTTCCAGTTTTCCAAGAAACCAGATCTCTATTTCACGTCTATATTTCCTGGAGTTCTTGAGTAACTCATAAAAACCATCTCTGATATTTCTTAGATAATAAAGCTTATTACTTAAAAAGACTAGAATACTCTAACATTGCAGTTTCATCTTAGATTTTTCAGTGGCGGGAGTTATGTACCTGATTAACAAATAGTTATTGAATGAGAGACACTTTCTAGATGCTTAAGCAGATAACATCTACATCTGGTTCATCCAGTTCTGTGCCAACAACAAACAACCATACACGTGTTACCCCGCTGTCTTTGCCAAATGAATCATCAGTCTGGTGAATCTGGTAGGACTACCACATGCCAGCAGAACATTCAATACAGTCATGATAATAAAGCTATTCTTGAATAATAATTTCAAGGAAGTTACTAGAAATGCATCTTTCAATGCATTTTTATCCAGGAGAATACAACAGTAGAGAGCTTGCATTTAAAAACAACAACAACAAACCATCCATTATATACAACAATTATATACAACAATTCATTATATACAATTCATTCCTAATCACAATTCATTCGATTTTTTAATTGTGATGTAACTGACATAAAACATTGTGCAAGTTTAAGGTGTCCAATGCATTGATTTTATACATTTATATATTGCAATGTAATTACCACCACTGTGTTAGCTAACACCACCATGACATCACATAAACCTCTATTCATTAGAACGGATAGATCAGGATGGATGTAGTTTTGGGAAGTGAATTCTAAGTAGCTCTGAACATGAACAATACAAATGGATCATACAGCTCTTAGAATTTCATCCTTCTCAAAAACAGAATCCTTGATGTTTCAGTTTACTCTCTAAAATATTCTCATCTAGTTTATATCCAATAGTTTGCAAACTCCTTTCTACATATTTGCCATACTCTAAGATTCAATGTAACCCCCATATCCTTCCAAAATTCTTCAGTGGTTCCTAACATCTACTGATAGCCTTTGGCCTCTCACCTTTCATTTTCAGCCTAGCGAGTCCCTTAAGGAAGCAACTGTACGACCTGCCAAACACGTAGCCATTCCATATACTGTGCATGTGTGCGTGGTAAGTCGCTTAAGTCGTGTCTGACTCTTTGCAACCCTATGGACTGTAGCCCACCCGGCTTCCCTGTCCGTGGGATTCTCTAGGCAAGAATACTGCTGCCATTTCCTATATATCGTACCATCTGACAAACTTAAGTGCCTAGCCAGACACTCAAGAGAACAGCCATCCTGTTTGTATAGAACTGAGGGGTTTCCTGGGATTCTAGACTTCAAGGTGTCTCAGACAAATCAAGGTGTTAGGTGATGCTAGCTCTATGACCTAGCAACTGACCTCCATATATCCCACGTGCCCCCCGCTTCTTATATTCCCTTTCTCTGGCTCATCCTTCCCTGTCATTTCCACATATCAAAGTGAAAATTATTCACATACTTGTCTAAATGCCACCTTGTCGGTCAAACGTTTCCTTCTCTCCTATCCTGGAGGTAATTTCTCTTCACTATAAATTTCAAAGTATCTCAACTGTTTAGACCCTTGTGGAGCTTGTACTCTGTTGGGGGAGGAAGAGTTGAGTCGCTTACTCCCTACATCTGGTGATCCCTTTTTCACAGGGTAGGGGGCAGAATATCTTTATATATAATACCGTGCACGTTCTCCACCTTTTCACTAATTCTTTACCAAGAAATGAAGAGGAAGTCCTCTGGATGGGGAATTTGGGACAAGAAACCATGCACCCCTGTCCATCTTTCCTCTTTGGAATTGTCTTGCGTTGCCAAAGTGTTCCAGCAGCAGGCCTCTTTGTGGAGTCCTGTGGTTGCATACACTGCCTGCATCTAGCCAGACAGACTCATTCAAATCCAAGGTATGGGATTGGGAAGTTCATTTTTGCTGAACATCAAAGCCATGCTCTCCAGTAAGCTTTACCATTAACAAAATGATACTTAATTTGTCAACTGAAAACCCCAGTCTCTCTTGTTATTATTCACAACTTAGGCAGGTAAAAGGAATGTTATTCATCAACTTCCACCTCCTCGAATTTGTAGGTTCCTGTAACTGGGCCTGTATCGTCTCCATAGCATGCTGGACAGTGCCTTGCATGTAGTAGACACTCCTAACCAAATGGGTAGATAATAACCTCTCATTATTGAAGTTCTTCACTACTGACAGAGTGAAGTCAGTTTATGCTAAGTGAAATAGAGAAAGACAAATACTGTATATCATTATATGTGGAATCCAAAAAGTACAACGGACTAGTGAAAACAACAACAGAAAAGCAGACTCACGTATATGGAGAACAAAGTAGTAGTTACTAGTTCCAAGAGGGAAGTAGGGTCAGTTTAGGGAAAGAGGATTAAAAGTTTCAAACTATTAGATATACAATGAGCTATAAGGATACATTGTAAAAACATGAGAAATATGGTCAATATTTAAAATAACTATAATGGAATATGACCTTTGAAAAATTATGAACCACTATATTGTGTACTAGTAAATTTTATAATATTGTACAGCAACTATCCTTCAATTAAAAAAATCAACAGGATTGGTTCTTCTTAGCAAGGTGGTCTTGGGTAAATCTCGTCATCAGAGTCCCATTTTCTCCCCAATTAAGGAGTTGTTATAGAAACTTATGAGCCATAAAGCCTAAAATATTTACTCTTTGGCTGTGTACAGATAAAGTTAGCCAATCCTCTTCTAAGAAATGATGTGAGGATTACAGACCAGATGTTATTTACTGGTAGTGCCTAGCATATTTTTGGCTGTTACCAATTTAAATGCCATGGTAATATTTAAAGTAATATTTTTAAAAGAAAATTTCTATGGACATACAATATTAACAGCTCAAACATGCTATACTCAGAGAGTCCACACCTAAAAGAGGGGAAAACAGACCATAAGAATCATCATTTTTAATTTGCTACAAATTATGGGGCTCAGGAAGCATTACTGACCACAAAACTCTTACACTGCAAAGCATCTAAAACATTTATCACTGTGTTCCCAAGAACGATGATGACTCAAGAGAAATAAAAGATACACTAAACATTTTTTCCACTAAAAGGGAATCTTGGAATAGAATTTGAGCAACAAGAATATTTACATATTTAGTATTCTTTAGTGGATGAGAAGCAAAGAGTACTGATGAGAGTTATTCCAGCTTAGAATAAGTTGTGAAAGCTATTAAGTCTGACCAAGACACTGCAATAATTCTTGGTCCAATTAACTTTGACTTCTTTAACTTTGTGTGAAGTGCCATGGATAGATAGTCCTGGCCATTGCAGAATTCAAAGTCCAGTGAGGAACACAAACGTGCATTTAACAAAGTTATCTAAACTCTCCAAGCTGGAGTTCAGTGCTAAGCTAAGAAAGCACGTTCTCAACTCTGTATTGGTTTTGTTTGGCATCAGGGATGAAAGGGAAGAGTTTTGCAAGGAAGGGTCCTAGGACAGGTAAAAAGACAAGACAGCTAAGCTTGTGATGCTGGCCAGCCCCTTGGACTGGATTTTAGTTCCTGAAGTAGGAGAGAGAAATCCTAGCCAGATGGGCTGGCAGAGAAGACTGTGGAGAGACAGTATTCATTTACACGATCAAAGTGCAACTTAGGGTTTGGGAGAGTGCCAGTCTCTCTGGCTATGCATGGAAACCAGCATGGCTCCAGAACTCCACAGGTTGGCAACTTGAGATGTTTCAGAAGCAAGTCTTTGGTCCTGCCTGGTACCTGTACTGTCCTAAGCAGGGACCGTAGTGAGGCTCCTTCAAATGACTTCATAAACCACAGACATTGACTAATCCTCTCTAAGGGAAGAAAGCCCTAATATAGGATGCTATATGGTGATGACCAACGATGCCCAGAAATAACTGGACAAATTGATAGGGAGTGAAACCCACAATCCTTTAGTCACTCCCCTGCTGGCTTAAATGTACCCACTCATTTAGGATACAAATGAAAATAAAATTAGCACATTGCACTAAGTGCTATGATAGACGTCTGCACAAGCTCCTGGGGAATCCAGAGGAGGGGCTGAAAATTCAACCAGTGGAGGTGAGTCAAAAAGAACTCTGAGGAAGATCAGTTGTGTTCTTAAAAATGTAATAAGGAGAGCCATTGCTTACTGTGAAATGGTTCTCTTTCCACACTTCTGTCAGCTATTCAGTTTCCTTTCTTCCAAAGAGAACAGTGTGGCAATGGGATATATTTCACCAAGTGTATCTTCCATTGAAATCCTTGCATGAGGTCCCTAAAGAATTGGCAAGCATTTCGCCACTGATGATTATACACCTGTGTTAGTACTTTTGAGGCTCAAGATGACTCTTAATGCTCTCAGAGAGACTTAGTGTTTCCCATTTATTGAGTTCTTTCAGACACGACCTATTCCATTGTTAAATTATTCTTGTGTCTCACAGGATATGCATCTAAGTTATATTTTCAAACTGGAACAAGTATAACTTGAACTAGCCTCTTAATAAATCATGGTATTATAGGATTAAACCTACCACCAGATTCATCTTTCTTCAAATGATGGCTGTAGAGAGGGTACTTAAAAGATCTGAAAGACCTTGCATCACTAATGGATCACCATTACATGGTGCAGAAAACGTGACTCAGGAAGTTGTAAGTGTCAACAGATGGGGTCCATTATAAGCTTTCCTTTCTCGTGGTGTAACTGAAGGGCCTTATTATGCTACCAAGTTGAAAAAATAAATTGTCATGTTAATTACTGATTATTAAAAACACCATGCATTTTGAAAAATAGAGAGTAGACAGTCAATCCTAATCTTTAATGTTTGCAAGCACCTTTTCAGAATAAATGGAATACAAGTATTAAGTGTCACCTGGATGAGAAGAAGAAATAACTAAAATTGGAGAATAAAAGACCATAATTTTATACAGAAAAATTCAAGATCAACCATGAGTGAAAATGTAAACATATTTACTGATGCTAGGAATGCTAAAGACTGAACCTTTGGTTAGACTTTTGTTTCTGCATTTTTTCTCTTGCTCTGTAAATGGAAAAGGGAAAAAAAGTGACCTTGACCTTAAACCAAGAGATCCATTAAGCTGCCAAGGTTGTTGGCAATCTTTTGTAGACAGCAACTAGTGTCTCCAATTTGGGGCACTAAGAAAAGAGAGGTGATAGAATGAAAAAATGATTGGTGCCCCACACCTCACTCATAACCCAGTTGGCCCAGCCACCATGATGGTGGCTTAGACTGGCAGAGACCAGTGAGCGGGAGGGGACAGAGGGAAAGTTGTCACCCAGCACCAGCACCCAGCTTGTACAGGAGGCTGCCCCAGCCCAGGAACTATGACTAGGCCACAGGCATAGAGTACAAATAGAAGTGCGGACCCCAATCCTGGCTCTTCAACAACTTTAGTAGAATATCTTGCACACTACTGTTCTAACTCTAAAGTTAAGATGTTTTCTAAAGGAAAACAAAAATAAGAGAGAAAGGTAGACAGGATATTATAGAACAAAACTGGTTTTACCATATCTAGGCCTAATTATAATCATAAACATTTAACAATTACATAATTCACATGTAGTCTATCCCTCTCCCTACTCATTCATCTTAATTCCTGATCAAGTATGAACTTCTTGGGGACAGACACTCTTAAATTTGTGTCACTGACACCTTAATAAAGTCTGTATTACACGAGGGTTGATCAGATAATCAGTTGATCTATCATGTGTCCCGGTCACACTTCCTAGATATATACAGAACATTTCTTCTTGGCTGACTCTGGTTTCAAAGTGAGGGCGTCAACATTAAAGAAAAAAAAAAAAAAAATCAAGCTCCTGCATCAAGTTTCATGTTTCTTCTCAAAATATATAGTAAATATACTACAACACAAATTCTTGGTCACCCTGTTCTTCCATTCCTCAGATCCAGTAAGTTACCAAGGCAAAAGTGAAAGTGGTGGTTTCTCAGTTGTATGCCACTCTTTGCAACCCCACAGACTGTAGCCCGCCAGGCTCCTCTATCCATGGGATTCGCCAGGCAAGAATACTGGAGTGGGTAGCCATTCCCTTTTCCAGAGGATCTTCCTAATCCAGGGTTCAAACCTGGGTCTCTCACATAGCAGGCAGATTCTTTACCATCGGAACCACCAAGGAAGCCCACCAAGGTGTAAGGATACTTCTAAATCCTTCTAGCATCTGTTCTCATGGCCCAATGCTAGGACTCTCATCCAGCTGCTAATTAACTTGTGCTGCACTTACAGCAAGAACTTTCAGGTAACCTCCCTGATTCAGCTTCCTCCCCTCCAAACCACCAGTTTTCCCCATGCCCCACTTCCATCCCTCCTGGAAGACAGTCATGCCTGGAAGGCAGGTGCCGTGTCTTACCAACTTAGTGCCCCTTTCACATGTTTGCAATAAAAACTTTCCAGTGCCTCATGGACCAAGGTACCACATGAACATCAATGTATATTTAAAATTAAACTTCTTTGAACTCATTATTTTATGTAGAGTCTTATGAATCTTTGTAATTGCAAGGGAAGAGATCATTTACTTATTAGGAAGCAGCTCTTGCTATAGATTATCTATATTCACCTGTGTTACTACTCACCTGTGTACTGTGCTTCTCAGACTCTTGTTAAGTCACAAAAATAAATGAACAAGATGAAGAAAAGGAGGCTGGATGTGCTTGGTGCTGGTGTGGAAAGAAAGGCATGGGAGCAGAGAAATGCAGCACCAAGTTGAACATTCCTTATGCAATTCCATCATAACTGGAGAGCTAAAAATGACAACCCACTGGCAACACCCTTCGCTGAGTCACAGTATTTTGTGTGTGCATTTTTCTAAGAGCAATCAAAATGGTAATTGCAGAACTAACTTTAGAATATGAAATCACTGTTTCTGCACCAACATGGAATGCAATGTGAAAAGTAATCTCTCATTAAACCAGAAACTGTGGTTTACAGTGTTTAAAAAGTGCCTTGGGTCGCTCATTCTCAGGGGATAGATCATAGTGCTCCTTAAGGACAGAAAATTTAAAGAAAGTATTAGTTCCTGCCACAAAATACTTAAGAAATCCCATGAGGTTCTGGATTTTCCCCCGACTTGTTCTAATTACATCAGGAGTAAAACGTTCTTCATGCATGTCCTTAGTACTACTCCTAAAAGTGTCCTGTTCCCAAACTAGGTTCCCAATTCAAATAAGCAAACTGTAAAAAGCCATTTTTGAAATAATCTGAGAAATTTGATTGCAGTAAGTAATAAATGATGCTGACGAATTGTTAATTTTGCTAACTCTGGAAATCGCACTGTGATTATAAAATAACCTCATTTTATTAAATGATGAGGTATGTTAAGGTAACATACATGTGGTCAAATTTTATTTAAAATACTTTATCAGATAAAAAAGAAAAAGAATATATATATATTAATTAATGTTGAGTCTGAGCAATGACTATAGGGGGTATTGCCTATTTATGGTTTGATAGGAAAAATTCATAAATAGGGAACACCCCCTATAGTCATTGCTCAGACTCAACATTAATATATATATTCTTTTTCTTTTTTATCTGATAAAGTATTTTAAATAAAATTTGATCACATGTATGTTACCTTAACATACCTCATCATTTAATAGAATGAGGTTATTTTATAATCACAGTGCCATTTCCGGTTTGATAGGAAAAATTCACTGGAGAAGGCAATGGCACCCCACTCCAGTACTCTTGCCTGGAAAATCCCATGGATGGAGGAGCCTGGTAGGCTGTAGTCCACGGGGTCGGTAAGAGTCGGACACGACTGAGCGACTTCCCTTTCACTTTTCACTTTCATGCATCGGAGAAGGAAATGGCAACCCACTCCAGTGTTCTTGCCTGGAGAATCCCAGGGACGGGGGAGCCTGGTGGGCTACCGTCTATGGGGTCGCACAGAATTGGACACGACTGAAGCGACTTAGCAGTAGCAGTAGGAAAAATTCATAATAAAAATGTTTGTAATGTACATAATAAAAAAGTTTATAAAGTCATCTTTCCATTTTGTATAGAACTCAGAGGAATGACTGCAGTGACCCAGTGGAGAAGGTGTTAGGCCACAGCAGCATCAAAGCAGAGAAGATTTGGGGTTACCAGGCTGTGGCTAAAGTCATGTGAAGATCAGTGCAGGAAGTGTCCTAAACAGAAAGTCTAGGAGAGATGCGCACGTGTACATAGAACACGTAACAATTTTGCGATGGCCTCACATCACCAAGCAGACTCCTACACCGACGTGAAGAGCTATTTTCATGTTTTGAATGAAATTACTAACTTTCCTCCAAGCATTTGCTTTGGTTTCCCCCCAACCATCATGCATGTGTTTTACATTAAATAATTGAAACCTACTGAAAAGTGCCTCCAGGTAAACACACCTTCCAAGTTTTGACCACTGCTCAGTAGGGAGGGGAAAAAAGGAGGTGATGGGAAGGGACAAGATTAGATCCTTTTCCGAGAAAATTATAAGGTGGACACAAAAGACCAAATGATTACCTGAGGATCTGGCATTAGCAAGAGAACTTTAGAAATCTCAGTCTCTTTTCGGAATGAATCTGCAAGTCACTGCCTCTTGAAGCTGCTTCCTAGGAAAAGGCACCAGATAAGTGGGTTTCCCAGGTAGCACTAGAGGTAAAGAATCTACCTGCCAATGCAGGAGACATAAGAGATGAGGGATTCAATACCTGGGTTGGAAAGATCCCTGGAGAAGGGCAGGGCAACCCACTCCAGTATTCTTGCCTGGAGAATCCCATGGACAGAGGAGTGGTCCATAGGGTTGCAAAGAGTCAGACATGGCTGAAGTGACTTAGCATGCATGCACACGCCAGGTAAGTACAAGTCAAAGACTTCATGATACTTCCGACTGAGTTCCAACTCTGTCTTCTTCCTGTGTTTCATTTCACTTCTGAGTATTCCTTAGTATCACAGACACAGTGAGTAGTTTCCATGTCAACAGCACAAGCTCACAGCGACCACTGGCTTCCCCCACAATTCTTCAGCACCTGTGATTCCTGGATGCAGAGTCCGAGTTTTTCCTCAGAGAGTCTGCTTCAGTTTATCTGGAAGGAGGCCCAGGCTCCCCCATCATTAAATGTTCCCCAGATGATTCCCACCATTATCAAGTTTAGGAACCACAGACAAAAATCTTTGCATGGATTGCCTAATATGGAAAACTTTTTCTTGATTTTGTTAAATATATTAAAAAGACAGAGATACAAGGGCATCCTGTGAATATGTGCATACTGTCCTCCAAGTATTAAAAAGCAATTTTTTAAAAGTTTGTACTAAAACCAAAGATATTTTATGTAACAACAACAACAAAATCCCAGAATATGTGGTACAATTAGCATTCCCTTCATATCAAATCAAGCACAACTGGCATTTTGCTGTCCTCACAGATCTTGGTAAAGCAAACAAAACAAAAAATCCCACCTGACATCACTGAGGTCTATAGCAAAAGATGCACTCTGTCCCCATAAAAGTCTGACCACTTTGAAGACTCAGCTCCTCTGACACCTCCTCCGACACCATAGAAGCCTATGGCACATCCTATATATCTGTGTCCACAGCACTTAACATTGAACTGTGGTTATTTAACAGTTTATCCTAAAAAGCTGAGCATCCACAAAATAAAAGCAATGTGTTGCTCATCTTCACACTACCAGTATCTAGGAAGTACTGCGTCAATGCTTTGTTCAGTGTCTACTAGGTGGTACATAAATAATCATCCATGTTCTAGAATGATTTAAGTAATTAACTCAGTTGCTTGGTCCCTTGGTGTATATAACAGTCTCCCTGGTGGCTCAGCTGGTAGAGAATCCGCCTGCAATGCGGGAGACCTAGACTCAATCCCTGGGCTGAGAAGATCCCCTGGAGAAGGGATAGGCTATCCACTCCAGTATTGTGGCCTGGAGAAGTCCGTGGACTGTATAGGCCATGGGGTTGCAAAGAGTTGGACACAACTGAGCAACTTTCACTGTACTCAGTCCCTTGGTATATATGACAAACCAATATGAGGCTGGATTCCTTAATTTTCTCTGATATTTCCATTCATCTGCTCCTTCACTATGCTCTATATCTTAAGAGATTTTAGATCTTAAGGGTTCTTATCCTCATATGTTAAAATCATCTTGTTGCTGTTTAGTCGCCAAGTCATGTCTGACACTTTTGTGACCTCATAGACTGTAGCCTTGTCAGGCTCCTCTGTCCATGGGATTTCCCAGGCAAGAATACTAGAGTAGGTTGCCACTTCCTTCTCCAGGGGATCTTCCTGACCCAGGGATGGAAACCCTGTCTCCTGCATTGGCAGGCAGATTCTTTACCATCTGAGCCACCAGGGAAGCACTGTATAATGCCTTAGCACACTGGAAAAAAATAGGTCCATACTAATGTCTATTAGGTAACCCACTCCAGTACTCTTGCCTGGAAAATCCCATGGACAGAGGAGCCTGGTAGGCTGAAGTCCATGGGGTTGCAAAGAGTCGGACACAACTGAAGCAACTTAGCAGCAGCAATGTCTATTATCTTGCATTTTCTGAACACTGGCAGCAAAGAGAAAATTCCACTCATTTTCAAAAAGAAAGTACACAGAAATGAATTCTAACATATCTATTGCTTGTACCAATTCCCTCATTGCTTAATAGTAGTAATATTAATTGCCACCATTTGAGAATATTCTATTTGCCATATTTAATATGCTCTGCATGTATTAACTCATTACTGTTTTTAAGCACATTATGAATATATTATTATTCCAATTATACAGAGTTAAAGTAAAGCACAGAAAAGGTTATCTATTGGGTTAGCCAAAAAGTTTGTTAGAGGTTTTTGGCAAGATGTGACAGAAAAATCCAAACAAACTTTTTGGCCAGCCCAATATCTTGCCCAAGATCATTCAGTCACTAAGAGATGAAGCCAGGATTCAAACCCAGGCAGCCTGGCTTCAGTGCTTCAAGTGTGTTTTCTTGTATATTTAAAAACAAATGAATAAAATGAGCATTTCTCATAAGGTTCCTTTCCAAAAGAAAAGAATGAGCTGGTAATGAAGAGGTCTGAGATCATCCATGCAGCCCCACACTGGGCCAGCCCAGCTCCTCTCACCTCCCTCAATCTCAAGAGCCCCAGTAACTACTGAGCTGCCAAGCACATTTACCCTTTCTCACTGCTGGCCAAATAATAAATAGTATAAACAAGGGATTAATCAAGAAACTAATACTGAGCACCTGTTGCAAGAAGACTCTGAGGAATAGGAGAATAGAAGACATAACTGAAATCCTTGAAAAGCATCCAGTCTAAAGGGCTGTATGAACAGGCATTAGATTGTCTACCGTACTAACAGGCGGTAAGTGTTGTAACAGAAATTTCTTGCTTTAATCCACTAACTCCTCAACTGGGATGATCACTGAATGCATCTGAACTGGGTCTGGTGGGCTAGACTTCAAACAGAAGGAAGGTAAAGGGAAATTAAGGTATTTTAAACAGAAAAAAAAAAAATGTATGCAAATGCATGGAAACAATCCATCCTGTAATTCAGCGGAAGCACAAATGGTCTCAGAAGACAGCTGAAAAGGTAGGTTGAGTCCCGACCAAACAGACATGGAATATCACACTGGGTAAGAAAATTAGTGTCCAGACACTAATAAGTCCTTAAAAATCTGAGCAGGAAAATGATATGATCAAAGGGAAGTAATAGAAGGACTAATCCAATTTGATGTCTAAACCTTAACAGACAGACATGGGTGATGAATGGAGACAAGGATCAGTTAAGAGACTTTTGCAACAATCACGACTAAAACACTGATTTGGGCCAGAGCACTGGTGAGCTGAATTTTGGACTTGATTTGTTATGAACTAAAACTAACAAAGATAACAGATGAGTGTGGAAGGAGACAGAAGGAGACAGAATATTTGAAGATGTAGTCAAAATTGTCAACCTGGGGAAGTGAATGGAGGTATCACTAAAAACAGCAGCAAAGTCAGTGACATGCTAGGTGAGTGCAGTGTGGATTTCATTGGTTTAATTGTGACCAGGGGAGGAGGTACAGAGACTTCACCTTTTAGGAGAAGTTAAGTTGACCATGAAAATGACGCTCCCCAGGATGCAAATGAAAACACGGGGCTTGTCTACAGAGAGATTTTAAAGTTATGGAGCAATTTAGGAGGGGAACCCCAAAGCATGAACTAAATTCAGGTCTTTTTCACTCAGTCGTGTCCTATTCTTTGTGACCCCTGAACTATAGCCCACCAGGCTCCTCTGTCCATAGAATTCTCCAGACAAGAATACTGGAGTTGGTTGCCATTCCCTGCTCCAGGGGATCTTCCCAACCCAGGGACTGAACCTGGGTCTCCCACATTGCACGAGTATTCTTTACCATTTGAGCCACCTGGGAAGGTGCAACATTTTAGAACCAGATAAACCCTGAACGTGTGACAAGAAAGAAGAATCTGACAGGGACTGCAAAAGATTTTTTTCCCCAAAGGTTGAACAATGAAAAGAATGCAAAATGAAGTGGCAAAGGGGGCCACTTTAAGGATTGTAGAATCAAAGGTATTTTTATTTTATATGTAATATGGAGGATATTGAAAGACTTTTGATAAGTAAAAGGAGTCAGTGTCAAGGAGGAGTGAGAGACAGATGGAAGGTCAAATGAAAGAGATCCTATCGGAGAAAAGCTCCAAAAAGAGGACATAGGGCCAAAAGTACAAGTAGTGAGAGCCACTCAGTCGTGTCCAGCTCTTGCGACCCTATGGACTATAGCCTGCCAGGCTCCTCTGTCCATGGATTCTCCATGCAAGAATACTGGAGTGGGTTGCCATTTCCTTCTCCAGGGGATCTTCCTGACCCAGGAATCGAACTCACGTCTCCTGCATTGCAGGCAGATCCTTTACCAACTGAGCTTAAGGGAAGCCCTAAAGTACAAGTAGAAGTGCCAAAAGCTACTCATCTGAGATAGGAGGAAAATATATATATATGAAAGAAAGTGTGACATTTTTAAAAGAAGGTTTTAAGCACAGTAGGGTATGGTAACAGAAAGGTACAATATGGTGAGAATGAGAGAAAAGATTAGTGAGCTCTCATTGGACAACTTTGATTTTCCTCAGTAAATTAAGTGGTGAGGTTGTTATCTGATTGATAAGAGACTGCACGTGTTAGGGGAAACACTGACTGATCTGGCCAGGCACCATAGGAACCATTTGCATGAACTATTTTACAACAGGACGTCCTGGTAAAGAACACGGAACTAATAAACTGCCACCAACTGGAAGAGTTCAAGAAAGGTCAAAAAGAGACTCCATGCATCCTACCAACCTCCCAGAATCCTTCTCACTGGAATCCATCTTGGCTGAGCAATGTGCGCACCCCCAGGAAGGACCCTGAGTCAGAACGATTGGCCAGAGACAGCCCAGAAACTAATCCCATCACCATAAAATCCAAGACTGCAAGCACATGGTAGAGCAGTTCTCCTGGGTTCCCTTACCCTACTGCTCTCCGCCCAGGCGCCCCTTCCTAATAAAGTCTCCTGCTTTGTTAGCACATGCATCTCCTTGGACAGTTCATTTCTGAGTGTTAGACAAGAGCCCAGTTTCAGGCCCCGAAAAAGGCCCTCCTTCCTCCAACGCATGGACAAAAAGACCAGGATTGCAGAAAAACATTTGAAAGAGTTACTATTAAAAGGACTGCGATGAAGAGTCCCAAAGGAGTAATGAAGAGCATTTCCATGGAGTAGGAAATCACACCTGTGGGCAAAGAGCATCCCAAATACCCCGTGGCTGCATGAGATTTACACCACAAAAAGGCAAAGGGGAAAAGCATTAAGACAATAAAGACAGCATTTTGGAGGGATTGAATGTTTATGTCCTCTCAAAATTCCTGTTGAAACTGTAATCCCAGTGTGACTGTATTTGAAGGTAGAGCTTTGTGGGGGCGGGGGTGGGGTGGGGAGTGGTGGATATAAGATCATTAGAGTGCAGCCCTCAGGAATAGGACTGGTGCCCTTAAAAGAAGCATAGACTTGGCTAGCCTTCTCTCCATCATGTGAGGATACAACAAGAAACACTGGAAGAAGATCCTTGCCAAACCCAATCATGCTGTCACCCTGATCTCAGACCTCCAGCCTCCAGAACTGTGAGAAATAAATTTCAGTTGCTTATAAGCCACCTTCTCTATGGTATTCTGTTACGGCAGCCCAAACGGACTAAGACAATGCCCATAAATCCAGTCAGAATTCTGAGTTTACCAATATGTTGATAGTCCAAGAAAAATGAAATTTTGGACTATTAGCAGTTTTTAGACCTGTGGTTACCAAAGGTCAAAGAACAGGCTCAATTACTTTATGGTAAGGAAAGGTTAAGCTATATAAGTTGTAAGCAAGAGAAGACACAAATTTGAGAACTAGGAGTTAGAAGGGTTTTGAGATGCAGTCACTTCAACAGGTAATTGAGGAGAAAATGAGATCAAGGACAAGCTCTCATGGGTTACCAACATGATACCTACTGGTGCTGAATTTAGAGGAACCTCATGTGATCCCTGGAGAAGGCAATGGCACCTCACTCCAGCACTCTTGCCTGGAAAATCCCATGGACGGAGGAGCCTGGTGGGCTGTAGTCCATGGGGTCTCGAAGAGTCGGACACGACTGAGCGACTTCCGTTTCACTTTTCACTTTCCTGCATTGGAGAAGGAAATGGCAACCCACTCCAGTATTCTTGCCTGGAGAATCCCAGGTACGGGGGAGCCTGGTGGGCTGCCGTCTATGGGGTCACACAGAGTCGGACACAACTGAAGCAACTTAGCAGCTTAGCAGCATATGATCCCAGTTTGAAACAGCTAATGAAAGATGGTGAAGGAAGATCCTGAAGCTACAGGCATGGTGACAATGTGCAGAAAGCAATGAATGTAGTAGACTACAAGGAAGGAGACTGTTAAACAACCATGGTCAGAAACAGTGGTGAAGATGAAGCACAGAAATGAGAAGCAGGCCTTCCTTTTCCAAGGAAATCTAGAAAGGGGGAGGAGGGTGGGTCCTTCACAGGAGGCAGACTCCAGAAAAGAGGCAGTATGCTTTACCCAGATTTCCTTACAGCTCATTAAATGTTGAGCTCATGAATGGCAAGAAGATGGAAGGAGTCATTGTAAAGAAACAGAAGCAACTTCCCTATTAACATAGCTTTCTCCTGACACCTGGAGAACCACAGTGACAAAATGGGGAGCATGGAAGAAGAAGATTCTGGGTTCTTGAAGATGATGACTAGCACAGCGGTGGATGCAAGATAAACTTCGTGTCCAGGGCAACAGTGATGGATAACAGATGAAGGAAGTATGAACGCAGCAGACCAGGGGGCAGCACAAACTTGGAAATGGGGTGGGGGGGTCAAACACTTTGGAGTCAGGCCCAGCCTCAGATCCTGGTTCCATGACATGTAAGCTTTAAGAACTTCTCTTACCTCTTTGCTCCCTTAAACTCCTAGTCTCTGAGTTTCCAAAATCCATTCCAACCTCATGTGGCAGTTGCAAGCCATAAATGAAATAATGAGAACTTGTTAAGTACACAGCTGAAACAAACTCCGTACACAAAAGCAGTAAAAATAAATGACAACTATTGTTATGAGAAGGAAAGAGGCACTGAAGAGTCTCATACAGAGGCTGTGAAAAGTGAAAACAGCCTCGGGCAGACTGTGGATGAAGGACAGAAGAAGATGAGCGTGAATGCATGACAGCAAGTGCCTTGATAAGGAGAGCTTTTAAACCTTAATGGTGAGTGCACTCAATTTGCAAAGGGGAGTTCGTTTTGATGAAAACCCTTGCTCTGTTTACAGGTAATGTTAATGCTTCATCACTTGAAGATTTTGCACTCTAAAATCCTTCTTGTCTAAGTCTTAGAGAGATCTAGGCAGTGGGTGGTAAGACTGCCACTGATGTCTCTTCTCATTTCAGCAAGGTAAGGATTATGTTTCATCCACTCTGAGTCTCTAATGGTGCCAAATAAGTAATAATATTTCATTCCTATTAAGGAATGAAAGAAAGTATTTAAGTTGTGTCTAAAACACTATGCTACTCTTTTTGCTAAATTACTATAGGAGAATAGCTATTTTTATTTGGTTATACTTTTTACCAAGATACTTTGGTGGGGGTGGGGAGTAGCATCTTGGAAAAAAAAAAATAGTGTCAGCACCTCACACCCTGAAGCATGCCAACATTCTCTCATCCCACATTTAATTCAAAAGAAAATTACAGATATACCCATGACATCGTGGCTGAATTTATAACTGTGAAAGCCAATCAAGAAGCACAGGCATCCGAAAGCTCTGCAGCCAGCCAGGGTTATCCCAACAGAGGTAAGGACAGGAAGGGAGTCTCTGATGGGCACGGATGCTCCAGAGACAAGTGAAATGAGAGTCACTGTGCAGATCATTGCTTTGACAACCAGGAATTTTAAGGAATGTTACAGGGATAGAACTATATTTGAATTGTTACCAATAGGAGCTTTTAGAGGGAAAATAATGCTTAGATTTCCACTAAAATTTTTTAATATAAAAGCCATGTTTTTACTGACTGACAAAAAATCATTTCTAGCACAACACCTGCCACCCAGCAGGAACTCAAAATACCTTTTCTCAGTGATTCCACGTCCCGTGGAAGAGTGGATCCATCCAATGATTATACCGCACTTCTAAAATGGGCTTACATACTGTCACAAATGTCACTAATTCTGCAGTCCAGAAA
This sequence comes from Bos javanicus, assembly GCF_032452875.1. Lineage (NCBI taxonomy): Eukaryota > Metazoa > Chordata > Mammalia > Artiodactyla > Bovidae > Bos > Bos javanicus. The sequence goes on along the minus strand of NC_083881.1, from coordinate 56,539,053 downwards.
AAAACACTCTGGATATTTACAATGTGCTCAAGAAAGGAAAAACTCTGATTTTAGAGGTCAAGAAGTATCACCAGTATCTACACCTCTAATTCCTCAAAAAGCTAATAAAAGTTAATTTTAAACACAAACATTTCTCTTGATCACAAAGCCTACGTGTTAGACACCTGGATTCAAAATCCAAACACTCAGAACATTAATTCCCTTCTCCCTTTATTATATAACATGACACATTCAATATTATAAAGTAACTTTCATTCACTATTCACAAAAATACCAAAACTCCCAAGCACTAACATTTTTTGGTGGGCGGGGGCACTGGGTAGTGGCAAGCAATGTCAGTTTCACATGCGGCTACAACACAAGCTTGCTGAATCACAGTCGTCTTTTCTAGAGATTAGAAGATAGCCATCTTGTCCATGTATGTTACACTGATATATACATCTTAAACAGTAAAAGACCTTTTCAAACTACATCTACTTAAGTGAAGTTTCAGGGGGAAACGTGAACAATTTGCTAACTGCTTACTCCACTCAGACCGCCATAGAGTCGGCACTCCAGGATACATAGATATGGTTGGAATTAAGCTGTGTAATATAAAACACAGCTATGTTTTTAATCTGTCCTCCTACCTCACCATCTTTAGTCACTAAAGTGAAGAGTCCCTGCATCTCAGGTTCACATAAGTCAATATTCAATAAAACATGAAATGCTTCTTATCTTGGAGAAGCAAAAAGCCAGTGCAGGTAGAGTTAAATGCTAAATGCCTGCTTTTTCCAGACAGTGTAAATGATGCCAGTGGCTGCTTAAAGAAGGCCTCCCTGCACACACTGCACAGAATATGGAAACCATTTGTTAATGAGAAGCCATAATTTAGGCCTAAGGCCTTATGAAAAGAAAACGTTTATACATTTGCAGAACAGCATAATGAGATCTCACAAATGCAAAGATAAAATGTGCTATCATTTATCTTGGATTAAACTATCTGGGGTTTGACTGCCTTGAGAGAAGTCCAAATCAAGAACCATTATAGATTTTTCTCACACCACATTCACCATGAAACATTTAACAAATACTTCTTTTAGACTACTCAAAAGATTAGAAAGAAAATTGTCTATTCAGTGGCAGTCAAAACCAGTAAGATGGCAATACAATATGATGTACAGAAGAAAAACAAAGAGAACCGAGACTAGCAGCGAAAAAGATCATTGGTCATTTTTTTTACCTTTAGGGAAGGAACAGTCATATTCAGCCATGCAAACTTTTCTCTTAGGTCAAAATTGGCACCTAGGGACCAAAAACATCATTTGCAAAATACATCTCTTTAGCTTCATGGTTTGTCAGTGACCTGAAACACTGTGTTCTTCCAGCCCATAATTCAAGCCTGGCCCAGTGTGTTAATGCAATTCTGCCAACTTATACATGAAATGGACAAAAACTTTAATATTCATCCTATCAATCCCCTCTCCCAATACAATTGTCAAGGGAAATACTCATTAACCTTTCTAAAAATAAGATAAACCATTTGGGTGTGCAGACAAAATACTAAGGGACAAAAAAAAAACAAAATCAAGAAAGGTTAAAAAAAAAAGAGAGGAAAAAAGGAAAATAGCAAAGATGGAGACTGGAAACTGCATGAGTCAGGGTCACAGAGTAGGATGTAGAGACTGAGTGTTCAGCAGGACTCCACCCACAGCCAGAAAGCCATTTCTTTTCCAGTGGTCACCCGCAGAAGCAGGGCAAGCAACTGGGAATAGCTTTAACCACCTTCCTGTTCTCCAGTACTACTTAATATAAACTATAGGCATTATCTAGGACATGAAATATTACTAATGAATGTGAAATTTAATCATATACCAGAAAACATCATCTGAAGCTTTCCCATATTATAAGTATCTGAATTGTAGTCTATAATACCGTGCATGACAGAGGCCAGGCCAAGCACATTTAGGGGAAATTTGGGGAATTCATGACCTCATGTCTTGTCAGCAGAAGCGTTATATTCCAATGCCAATGAAAAATCTGAACATTTTACTGCAACATGCTCTTCAAAACACTTCAGGAAAATTCTTCAAAGGTAGGTTCTTCTAACTCAGTGAATAACTTGGTAAAATAAAAAAGTGCCTGCAATTAGAGAGGAAGCCTGTAATTCATTGTGTTTATACCATTCACCCAAAGTAGTGGGATAGATAAGGGACTGACACCCTAAAGATTTCTTTATTGTAAAAAGAAAATTTCTATATACAAGGGAACTGCTTCTGCGTAGTTGCTAAATATTTATGTTTAAAATTAATGATAGCCAGAACATTTTTTTGTCCTTACTATGTGCTGGATACTATGTTAAGCACTATTTAAGTATCGCTATCCAGTCTTTACAATTACCCTAAGGAGGCAGGTACTCTTAATGTCCATTTAACAGATAGAAAAACTGAGGCCCAAGAGGTTGAACAACTTGAAGAAGACACACAGCTTAGACCCTAGGGTGCTACCCATTAAGTACCCTGCCTCTCTTTAAATGCCTCATGACAAATTATGAGAAAGAAAATTTTTAAAAAGCAAATTCCTAAGGAACTTTAAGAAAGTAAATTCCAGGGCCACTGGGAAAGGGATTGGGATTGACTCGTCAACATTTATTCACATTAATATCCCACACTAGGCTTCATGATAACCCAATAGTTAAACTTAGAAATAACAGCCACAAACAAACCGTGAAATTACAGAAAATCTACTAGAGTCAGGAAAATAGAAAGAAGGACGTCGATTTTTCTAAGTTCCAACACTTAATCATTTTCATTTACTTGGAACCTTGGCTTTCTAGACTGACTTATTCTCTGCTGTACCTTTAAAATCCTAATGTTTAGAAAGAACCATAAAACTCATCCTATTCACATTTTTTTACCCCAAGCTGGTAATTATAAAGTTTTTTTAAACATCTATCTGGTACATAATTCCATAATCTCAGAATAAAAAAGAAAACACTAGACCACTCACTGCTCTTTTTCTACTACAGTTAGTCAGCATTGGGAAACCTTCAGAACCCTCCAAACCACTTGTGTTTCCAGGATATATTTGTTTTAAATCTATTGCATTTTCAAACAATTTCCACAGGCCAGAAAAAAAGGCTTTCCAATGAAAACAAATTGCCTTTTACTTATACATATTTAAGTGCTAGAATGTTTGCTTTCTTAAGATTTTGGACTTAAGGTATAGATCAGTTAATCAGAAAAATGCTTAAATTTAAGAAGAGTTTATGCAAGAGTAAGATCCATCCTTTTGGGTAATTCGTCACTTCTTTCAGAGCATGGAACTAAACAGCTCCATTTATCTATTAAAAATTAGTAACAAAAATATGTATATACAGAAATAATGAAGCAGAGATAACAAAACGGTAACTTTATTTTCGTCTGTGGGTATGGAGATGTTTATTTTACTACTCCTATGTTTCTGATTATTTCCAGTTTATCAAAATTAAAAGTGAAAAATATATTTTTCAAGTAACAAAAGCTATAAGGCAGAATTAATAACATCTCATTTGGAATGAACAAAACAAAGAAATAAATTGCAAGCATGAATAAAACAAGCTCCAGGGGAAAATGCTGCCACTCCCTGGTCTGTGTTAAACAGGACCTGAAACCTGGCTGGGCTGATCACCAGCTCCCATCTCATCACCCTCTGCGGCTGGAGAGGGGGCCAGCAGCACATACAGTCTATGAGATCAGGGAGGAGAGTACGTTATCTACATCCCCAAGAATGGAAGAATCACCTAAAAAAAAAAACAACAAACTGATGCTCTGCTGCTTTGTCCAGTGTTCCTTTTTACTGACTTGAACCTTCAGATTTCTTGCTGGGAGATTAATTACAGTAACAGCTACAGCAACATACCACAAATGAATCAGAAGTGAAGTACCCTCTTACACCATAAAATCAAAACCACATGGAGGGATGTGTGCAAGAGCTGAAGAAGGCCTCGGGGCTTTCAGCAACGAGCAAGCATCACCAGTCCCACTGCACCACTATGCCGCCAAGAATAAGCTTGGTGAAGAAAAAGAAAACTCATTGAAATGTGAAAGGAGAGAATCAAAACTGGTAGTTGATTTTTTTAAGCTCATCTAAATACTAAAATAGATGCTGTGACTTGTCTCACTGGCAGTCAACAAGTTGAGAGTGAGCACTGCAAAAGCAGTTTTTGGGTGTGGGAGCAAAAATCAGGACTCCAAATTCTGCCCAGTTGAGATTTGGGTTGAAGGGCTCCATCAGCAGGAAAAAAAAAAAAAACCTGCAAAGAAACAAGTTTTCTTTTGAAGTGGCTTCTTTCACTGGACAGAAAGTATGAGTACTAAGAGATGTCAAATGATTTAAAACAAAAATTTTAAATACTTACTAGCTGTTGCCTGAACACCTTGTCAATTTAGATGGCAAAGCACAGAGAAAACGCATGAATGTTTCAAGACTGGTACAGAAGAGTCCTGATCTCATCAGGACTTGTTTTTAATATGTCTGATATGTTTTTAAATTTTGTTTTTATTTCCAAGATTTTTTTATGTGGATCATGTTTAAAGTCTTTATTGAATTTGTTACAGTATTGCTTCTGTTTTATGTTTTGTTTTTTGGGCCATGAGGCACGTGTGATCTTAGCTCCCTGACCAGGGTCAAACCTGTACCCCTTGCATTGGAAAAGCAACGTCTTAACCACTGCACAACCTCCCCCCCAACCCCCCCGCCCCAGTGCTTGGGAAGTCCCTTATTAGAACTTTTGAAAGGACAAGTGGAACAGATGAACTAAGTAAATTTGAATATTATCCCAGTAAATGAAGACAGACAGGGAGTTAAGTCTTAATAGGGAGTTAAGTCTTTAGAGACAAAAGGTGGAAGAACATTTACGAACTCAAATTCAGTCTTTGAACACAAGGCCCAAAAAGATTCAAGGACTATAGTCGTGGTGAGAGCTGACACTGCACTGGAACTCTAACCCAGGACTCCTGACTCTTAAGCCAGTGGTTTTCTACTAAACTATCTCCAAAGAATTCAAATCACAGGCACATCAGCAAGCTCCGGAAACCTATCGTTAGCACAGTAGTTATATCTAACAGCCCTGCATCCTATGCTTAACAGTTCACTAAGAGGATAGAGCTTATGCTAAGTGCTCTTATCACAAAATAATAATAATGATACAGATGGGAGGGAACTTTGGGAGATGATGTGTATCTTTATGGCCTTGATGGTTTCACAACATACTTCTCCCCAAGTACAACTCCTCACATGTCAATTACGTCTCAACAAAAAGCTTTTTTAAAAATTACATACACACCCAAGGTTAAGTCAGTCGATTAAATTTTTTTTCTGTAAGTATTTTCCTGGGCATTTCCATGTTCTTTGGTAACCTTTATCAAACTAAAGAAATGTACATAAAATTAAAAAAAAATGTTAAAAAATTAAAAAAATGTACATGTTAAAATGTGCATGCTTATGTATACCTTTTAAAAAGTAAAAGTTCTGTTAATATAAAGAAGGAAATTTTTAGCTTTTTCAGCTGGGGAAGTATTTCAAATGTGACTCATTTTCAAATTGAAAAAACTATTTATATAAACTGGATCAAGCAGTATCGAGATCATACAGAAAGCCAGCAAATAAACCACATGCTGACTTAGGGTTCTAGATTAAGGAGTTTCTCTGAACTCGTTACATTTTGACAGGTGACCTTTGTACTTTAGCTCACATTTGGTATCTCTAAGCCATGTACATTTTCTGTTCGTCACCAAAATCTGTCAGTTTAAAAGAAAAAGCTCCTTCCTTTGAGAAATTTAAACTTATGATTCTGAACAAACTTCCAACAGGAATGTATTCCTTAAAAATTCATTAGAATGAATTTTTATTATTTTATTTTTTGGTCATAGCTAGCCAAAGGTGTTTTATTAATTCTTTCTTAGTATCTAGAATGAATTTTTAAAAGACATCATTTCAGGGAGTTTTTCAAAACCATGAATGGAGAATTTGTTAGAGACCTAGGATGGGAGCAAATATGAGCAAAGACGCATCGAGTAAGCAAGGAGGAAACATAACCAGCAGCAGCAAGGGGTCACTGCTTGCTGCCAGGCTCTTCTCCAAGGGGTCGAAAGGGACCCTCTAATTCTTACAACAAAATCATCAGCTAGGTAACTCCCATTTCCTCCTCTTTACAAACAGCAATACTGAGGTAGAGACACATGAAATATGATTGATGTTACAAGGTAATTAAGAAATGGAAGAACTGCAAGTGCAAAAATTTGGACCAAAGGAAGAAAAGAAAAATGAATTTTATTGTTGAAAAGATTCTGGGGACTATTTAGTCTAAATCTTATATTTTAAATAGGCAAGATGTCTGGTCAAAAGGTAAATTTAAGGTCTGTCTCTTACACACACAGTTTGTGGCAGAGCTAGGAGAAGGCAATGGCACCCCACTCCAGTACTCTTGCCTGGAAAATCCCATGGACGGAGGAGCCTGGTAGGCTGCAGTCCATGAGGTCCCTAAGAGTTGGACACGACTGAGCGACTTCACTTTCACTTTTCACTTTAATGCATTGGGGAAGGAAATGGCAACCCACTCCAGTATTCTTGCCTGGAGAATCCCAGGGACGGGGGAACCTGGTGGGCTGCCGTCTATGGGGTCGCACAGAGTCGGACATGACTGAAGCAACTTAGCAGCAGCAGCAGCAGCAGTGAAGAGTTACTTGCCAGGGCTAATTCAGGTAGGGCAGAGAGCCCTTCACAGCCATTCCCACCAGAGAGTGTGACTTACCAGTGACTTTAGAATAAAAGTAGGAATAAAAGCCTCAGATTTTATATATCCTAGTCTTAATTAGGGGCTTCCCTAGTGGCTCAGCAGTAAAGGATTTGCCTGCAATGCAGACAGGTTCAATCCCTAGGCTGGGAAGATCCCCTGGAGAAGGAAATGGTAACCCACTTCAGTATTCTTGCCTGGAGAATCCCATGGACAAAGAAGCCTGGCAGGCTACAGTCCATGGGGTCACAAGAGTCAGACATGACTTCTTAGCAATGAAACAATGGTCTTAACTCTGGTACAGAGCCTTATACCAGAATCTTCTAATGGATCATAAATCCTAAGCCGTTTACTGCCATCAGTTTATCCTGTTCTCAGGGGCTCGCAGGGTGGGCTTCTTGGTGGTAAGGTGTCCACAGCAAGTGGTACAAAACTCCTTCCATCCCCACTGCCTGCCTGGAAACTTCATTAGCAGCAATCATCACTCTCCTCTTACCTGCCCTCCTTCACATCCACAATCTCAAGACTTCCCAGAAAATAAAAACACATTCTCTTCTTAAAAGGGTTTAAAGAAACCCTTAATCTTGACCAAAAATCCTTCCCATTATCAACAGTACAATGCAACACAATGCCCTTCCCCAGAGTCTATAGATATTTCTGCAAGGAATGCCACCAGATCCTAACCCTAAACTGATGTTTATCACAAGGCAAGCAAAATAATCTACTGAACCTTTAACATTAAGGAATTTCCCTGTATCCATAATAAAAGCAGACATTCCTTCTCAGTTGCATTTTAAATTCCCAAAAGTTCAAATATATATTGGGCACGAAAAGTGAAAATGTTAGCTCCTCAGTCATGCCTAACTCTTTGCGACCCCATGGACTGTATCCCACCAGGCTTCTCTGTCCATGGGATTTTCCAGGCATGAATATTGGAGTGCCTAGCTAATCCCTTCTCCAGGGATCATCCTGACCCAGGGATCAAACCCAGGTCTCCTGCATTGCAGGCAGATTCTTTACCATCTGAGCCATCAGGTATAATCAGTAAGAAATAAAGACAAGAAATTTTCAATATTTTCCAGTTATACTAAATGAAACATATAAAAATTACATAAATTATGTAATATTAAATTGTTTATGTAAAAATGATTAGATATAGTAAGCTGTTGTTAAATTTTATACTTTTTATGTGAGCGCACTGTGCTGTACATTTAAGTTTCCAAAATCCCTATGACTAAGAAATATAAGGACCACTTTATAAATTGTGACTCTTATGTTTAAGATTCCATGAGATCTTTTCCTAGAGCATCATCCATTCCTCCCCCTGTGAACCCAGAAGATGTTTCCCATCTGTATTCTCCTTTCAGCATTCTGTCCTGAATTTCTTGTATACTGCTATTGATAGTCTGCATTTATTTGTTCAAAAAACATTTCTTTGATACCCACAGCCTAAGCACTGTACTGGGTACTACTGATACAATGTGAATAAGGTCACCATAATTTGGAGCATGCTTCAAAAGCTCCTGTGTGAGTAAGGGAGCTTGTATCAGTTAAGGCAAGAAGCTAGCCCCTCCCTTTTTCTTGGTTTGGTTTTTTCCAGCTTAAAGTATAATTGACAAATTTGTAATATAAAGTATACAATGTGATGTTTTGATATATGTATACAGTGTGAAAGGATTCCCCCAATCAAGTTAATTAACATATTTACACATCTCACATTTACTTTTTTTTTTGGTGAGACTATTTAAGTTCTAGGAAATCTCAGTATAGTGTTACCAACTATAGTCACATTATACATTATCCCCTTAGAACATCTTCATTTTTTTTTTTCATATTTAGTTCTTTAAAAAAAATTTTTACAATGCTGTGTTGGTTTCTGCAGTACAACTCAAATCATCCATAACTAGGCATATATCCCCTTCCTTGTGAGCCTCCCTCCCCTCCCCTATCCCAGCCCTCTGCGTCTTATTCATCTTCTAGCCGAAAGTTTGAACCCTTTACCAACCTCTCCCTATTTCCCACACCCCTCAGCCCCTGGCATCCACTTTTGTACTCTGTTCCTATGAACCTGAATTTTTCTTTTGATTCCACATATAACTGCTACCAGGCAGTCTTTGTCTCTGGCTGATTATTTCACTTAGCATAATACCCTCCAGATTCATCCACATTGTGTCAAATGTCAGAGTCTTGGTGGCTTTAACACAAAAGGAGTTTGTTTCTTGCTGACACGGGGTCGGGTGCAGATGTGCAGTAGAGAGATTCACAGGGGGTCACTCAAGGACCTAAGCTCCATGCACCTGGTAGTTCCGCCACCCCTGCGGGCTCAGAGAAGGGGGCTGGGTCCTCTGCACCAAGTTGGCCAACTCAAGATGAGAAAGAGCACCCTTCTGGCAGGAGGCTTGGGAAACAAGTCCAGAGGCAGGAAGAACATCTCTTCTGCGCACTTTCCAGGACAAACTGAGGCCACGGCCACACCCAACTCCAAAGGAAGCTGGAAAATATAGTCTAGCTACGGACGCCCAAGAGGCAAAAGAAACAGAAATTATGAATGTGGAGTGTTCACTGCCACAGGAGCAAAGAAAATTCTACTGTGTTTAAGAAATAAATAGCTGATATAACAGAGAGGGCTGGGACTCAAGTGAGGTGAGCAAGGCTCTGACAGGAGACGCTGAAAGTCTCTCTCTCTCAGTCTCAGTACACTCTTTGGATCCATGTGTGGGCACCCCTCTTGCCTCACTGTATCCTGGCCCTGATGGTTTAACTGCAGAAAATAGATAACCACGCTGTTTTAGAAACAGTTACTAGAAAGGAATTTGTCACGAAGAGGATGAGAAAAGAACTTGTTAGTCAGACCTAGCAAATGCAAGGTCCCAAGTCAGGAACCAGTTGATGGTGTCTGAGAAACAGGAAGAGTCCGACCAGACTGAGATAACAAACAGAGAGCTGGAGAAATAAAAAGTGACCAGCTCACACATAGACTTTCCGGCTAAGTCGAATTTGGGTTTTATTTCAAATACAACGGAAATGCACTGAAGCATTTCTATGGCAGAATCAGATGCTCCGACTTTTGTTTTACAAGCAATTGCTCCGACTGCCTGTGGCAAATGGATCACTGGGAGAGGAACTGGAAGGACACACGTGTGGTTCGGGAGAGAGATGGTGATAGCAAGTGGCATACCAAGATTACAGTCTAACAAGCGGCAAAAGATACAGAAGAAGGATTCAAAATATACTGGAGTGGAGTAAAGAAATCATAAGCATTGCTGAGAAGAAAATAAAAGTTTATGCAACTAAGTGGATATTAATGTTATATGAAGCCAGGGGGAATGAAAGAAAATGTTTTGTCTATTCTAAATAGTGAGCTTCTTGAGAGTAAGGGAGATGTTTCTTTCTATTCTCAGTTGTAGGAATAATCCAACAAGATTTTTTAAAATTATTTTTTAATTGAAGGATAATTGCTTTATAGTATTGCCAACAAGACGTTTTTTAAAAATAGAGTATAGAAGGCTCAAGGCAGGGTGCACACCATCTCCCGTCTACAGAATAAGAATCAGTATCATATCCTGGAGAACAACTGGCAATAAGATCACAAGCTTCACCTTTCCATCTTGTGGTTAAGGGCATGGCTGAGTCAAAATCCCTAGACTGATGCCAGCTCTATTAGTGAGTGCTGCAACTTTGGGCAAATTATTTCCTCCCCTGTTCCTCCAACTCTTCCTTTGTAAAATGGAGAGAAAAATAGAGCCTACCTCACAAGGTCATTTGAGGATTAAATAAGATGACATGCAGCATGAAGATCTGTGACTGGCACATAGTACGTGCTCGATAAATGCCATGGTTAAAGAATTGTTATATCTTATTCTGTGAATGACTCCCAAGGAAAAAAGATGCGGAAAAAGACGAACAAAGATGTTCACAGTAGCATTACTAACACAGAAAACTTAAGTTGTTTAACTGTCTAATTATAAGGAAATGTATTTTAAAATGTCATGATGGAATAGCATTGAAACATGTATGTTACCATATGTAAAACAGATGACCAATGCAAGTTCAGTGCATGAAGCAGGGCACCCAAAGCCGGTTCTCTGGGACAACCCAGAGGGATGGCGTGGGGAGGAAGGCAGGAGGGAGGTTCAGGATGGGGGACACGTGTACACCTGTGGCTGATTCATGTCAATACAAGGCAAAACCACCATAATATTGTAAAGCAATTACCCTCCAATTAAAGTTAATTAATTTAAAAATAAATAAAATGTCATGATGAACAATGACTTATGAAATAAACATATCATTAAAATAATTACAATTGTGTACTTGATGTATTAAATTTGAAAACCTTTTATTTATGTACAAGGTGAGGAAATATCTTGAAGGAGAAAAATCAAAATGTTAAACAGTGATTACTGCTAAGTGGAAAGATGACTGGTAGCTTTGTTTTCCTTGTTGTTTTATTCTCTATTTTCCGTATTTCCATCAAAAAATTAATGTTGGAACTATATCCATAATAAACTCTGCAGTTAGTGGTTTTTAAATGAATGACTTACATGAACATAGTATAAAGTCTTTACCACTTGCTTCCAAGACAAAACACCTAAATATCTCAACAAGATGGGGATTTCGTACCAAAATAAATTGCAAATCAAGTGAAGAAAATGGGACATGAACTACTGGCCCTAATTAGTGGATATAGCTCATTTTTTCCTGCTTTACACAGATTGAAGTGAAGCACCTTGCCAGTTCTGTTTCCCTGACTGTCAATATAACCAGTTTCTTCAGCTCATAACACTTTCTGTTCTCTTAACACTGTGAAGGCACTTTACTTCTAAGAAAACCACATACCTACCAAGTTGTCTTGCTAGCCACGCTCTAAATGTGTTTATATTTATATTCAAAAAACTTTTTAGCATGCTTGTATCTACTCTTCCCAATAGACATTTGTGGGAGTAAATCTTCAATTTCACTAAATAAAATTAGGAAATGTAGATACTATAGTATTTTTCAACAGGTAATACAAAAATGATACCAATGGTAACTTAATTCGTAGCAACGAGGTAGGTTTTTAAATGGATAAAGGAAAGACTTCTGTAATTATCGAGAAATAGCTGCAGCTAATAAGTAGGAGGAATTGTTTTCCTACAACTTTTACTGCCACTTAAGTGCTGAAGACAATCTCTAGATCCTTCCTTCACATACCTTCAAGTTAAAGACTGCACAGCTAAAACTTAGCCGCCGATGGGCGTGGGGCGCCCATTCTAAGCGGCATGCAGCCATTCAGGGCAACCTTTGAGCAAACTTTAATCCTTCTCAGGTGACATTACTTCTATTCTACAATATCCAGTTGATCTCCTCAAATACTTTCCTTCCTCCCCTCCCTAAGCCTTCCAGCGAATGTTTAAGTAGCACAAAGTACTGTTTTTCTACCCAATGAGTGTCAGATTACACTAGGCTGATGCTACTGTATGTTCACTCACTACCTTCTCTGAAAGCTGTTAACAGAGAACATTATCAGGAGATGTCTAATAGAATTCAGGTTTGCAGAAGGCTTGCATTTCATTTCTGTTAGCAGAAGCCAAAAAAGAGGTGCTTTTTTTTTTTTTTTTAATGTCATCCAGCCCTAATGTTTCAAGTAAGCAGAAACTACTGGAAGACTTCACCTCCCCCATCCGACAGGCCATGGCTCGACACAAATCAAAGCTGACCCACTGGCCAGTCAAACAGGCATCGACTCCTTACTCTGAACATTACTCTGCAATTAAAGAGGAAGAATTAAGTACTGCCTGCTCTAAGAACTGTTTCATAGTTAACAAAATAACTATGGTTGAAAAGGAACAGTTCTTTCTATTGAATTTCACGCAATAATTGTGGAAGGAATAAAAGTAGAAAACAAACAAAAAAGCCATTTTACAACCCCTAAAGTAATTGATAATTCACACAAAGATCAATGGGAGAAACTATTACATGAAAAGTTAATAGGAACCTCATTATGGAAGAATCGGGCTGTTACCACATGAAGCTACTGGTTAACCTTAGCATCACTAAGCATGGGATGTTGTGTGCTTCTGACATATTATAATATGAGGTCCACAGCAGCAGCTGTAAGCATTCTAGTCAAAAGAGTTGAGCCTGACTGTAATTAAACCTTCAAGGAGAACTTCTAGATTACAAAAACATGGCAGATAGAGGATGTCAAATTACCCCCACAAGGGAGCGAAAGGAAAAATTTGAAATGTCAGATGTTCTGTAGAAAACAGACCTGATCTTTTTGGTAAGTCAGTGACATGGAAAACTAAGTGGGAAGAAAGTACTGCTCTAGAATCAAAGGAACTTGAGGAACATACCAAGTACAGTGAGTGGGTGTTATGTCAATGCCGATTCATGCATATCAGCTGTATAAAGACATTGCCAGGGCAACTGATGAAGCTTGATGACATTCTGATTATGAGGTGTTACCAAGGAATAAGAAATTTAGTCAAGTACGTTAATAACATCATGGTTTGCTAAGAAAATGTTCGTATTTGTAAGAAATGCATACAGAAATAAGGTAAAACGGTGTAATATCTAAGATTTGCTTTATAACATACAATAAAAACTTAAGGATATGAAGAATAGATGAAACCAGTGTGATGAAATCTCAATGTTTGTTCAACCTGGGTGACAGGCAGTCATTATGCCACCCTCTCTGCTTTTGTGTATGTTTAAAACTTATCACATTCAAAATGTGAGAACATTTAAGTATGTTCCTCCTAGCCCTTTATCTAGAGCACACAAGTATGAACAGATCCAGCTCCCGTGTGTGTGCTCAGTTGCTTAGTCATGTTCCACTCTTTGCAGCTCCATGGACTGTAACCTACCAGGCTCCTCGATCCACGGGACTTCTCAGCCAAGAATACTGGAGTGGTTGCCACTTCCTGTTCCAGGGGATCTTCCCGACCCAGGGACTGAACCCTCATGTCTTGTGTCTCCTGCACTGGCAGGCAGGTTCTTTACCACTAGCACCACCTGGGAAGCTCCTACTCAAAGTACTCCTAGTACTCCAGTACTCCTAGATACTACTCAAAATCAGAGGGAACTAATTTAAGATACCTCTAATACCAGAAGCATGTTGACCATGTTGGTATTTGAGTAATTGAAAACATTACTTCATAAAGGAGGCTAACAGCTCCTGGAGTTCTGTAAATTTCAAAAAGAAGGCAGTTGAAGAGAATTCTCAGGGTTTTTTTGGCTTCCCTGGTGGCTCAGAGGGAAAAGCATCTCTGTGCAATGCAGGAGACCTGGGTTCAATCCTTCGGTCAGGAAGACCCCCTGGAGAAGGAAATGACAACCCACTCTAGTATTCTTGCCTGGAGAATCCCATGGATGGAGGAGCCTGGTGGGCTACAGTCCAAGGGGTCACAAAGACTCAGACACAACTGAGCGACCTTTCACGTTCTTTCTCAGTTTTAGCTGAACAAGAAGTCAATTTGATTCATGTATTTATTTGAAAATGTAAATCAACACACTCAGATGGATTTATGGAATTTTAGTGGCAAAAAGGAATTTGCGGGTCCCATTTCAAAACCTATACACTTATAAACCATGTGTAAAGCATCCCCATGCCCAGGGCCACTGTGTGCACAAGTCCAGAGGTGTCATTAATATCACGCTTTACATGTAGTACACAGTCTACATACAGTGGTCTCAACTCTAGTTATTAATATTATACCTCTATTGCCAATACTTTATCTTTTAATACTCTTGTTATGGTATAATTAATAATACTTATTTCAGAGTTTTGAAAATGAGGATTTAAAGAACCTAAAAGGTCTGACATAGTTTAGGACCTATTGGTTGTGCGGTACTCGCTAAAATATATGCTGAAGCCATATACCTCAGTACCCGTGAATGTGAGTTTATTTTGAAATATTATCTTTGCGGCTGTAATTAAGAGAATATGGGGTATCCTCCAACATAACTGGTATTGTTGTAAGAAGAGATGAGAAACCAAACACAGAGGGATGACAGCCTTGTGAAGATGAAGGAAGTGATTAGAGTTAGGCCGCCGCAAACTAAGGAATATCTAAGGCTCCTAGAAGCCAGAAGAGGCAAGGAAGTGTCCTCCTCTGTTGTCTCAAAGTGGGCATAGACCTGCTGACACCTTAATACCGTGCTTCTAGCTTCTAGAACTGTAAGAAAATTAATTTTTGCTTTTTAAGTTACCTAGTTTGTGGTACTTTGCTACAGGAGCCCTAGGAAATCAATGCAGTATTATAACGTGTGCTGCCAACTCTGAAAGTAGTGACATCTAGAGGACACTGGTGTGCGCTGAGGACCTTCACCTACCTCGTTCTTTAATGTAGGTAAACATTTCTCTTAATGCAACCAACTCGTTTTTGCAACTATATCATTACTATATGCCACTGTCACCTCAGGATCAGTCAAAAATGAACGATAACCCCTTCTCTCCCACATCCTTTTCTTCCATAGTCGATTTCTTCAACTTAAGATCTAAACTCTGTATTTTTCTTGTTAAGATTTCATTCAGGGACTCCCTTGGTGGTCCAGTGGCTAAGACTCTGCGTTCCCAATGCAGGGGGCCCAGATTTGATCCCCTTCTCAGAGAACTAGATCCCACCTGCTGAACCTAAGTTGAGATCCTGCATGCCACAGCTAAAAGCTGAAGATCTCGAGTACCACAACTGAGACCTGATGGAGTCAGATTCACTGACTTTTTTAAAAAAGATTTTATTCCTAAGTTCCTCCTGCTATTATTCCCAGCCATCAGGATCTTTTTGTAACCAACCAACATTTAATGTCCTCTTCAACTTCATATTATGCAAAACTGTGGTTGACATGTTATCTGTATTCAACCAAATCATTAAGAAAATATTGTTCCAAACAAGACTGAAGAGAGGTCCTTTATTGTAACAGAGTGTGTATCAGTCCATTACTCACCACTCTGTCAAATGTAATTCAAGTAACATAATCTTAATATTGCATAATATGCATGCATTTCTGTGTTCCAAAATAATTTTTAAGCCTAGTATGCTTTCATAAGTGCAAAGTAGTATGATTAATAAATTTTTTGTCAAATGCTTCTTTATCTTCCAGTCTAGTCACCCCATTAAAGAAAGCAAAGTATTGGTATGGTAAAACCCATGCTGGTTATAGCTGCATTGAAATCTGACTGTCTTACAATGAAATGTTCTCAAAACTGACATCATGGTCACGTACCAATTGAGAAATATCTTTTGCTTTTTGAGAATTCAGATTAAACTTCAACATGGATGATATTTATCATTGAAACTTAGAATCATAACTCAGAGGAATGAGATGCAGAATCTAAAGAATTTTGTTTAGTGTCCTCTATTTGGGAAGGACAGAGTTAGGTCTTATAATAATTTGAATCCAAATAATTGCCAGCACGAATTTCTATTTACACACCTCTTAGACATCACATGCATTACAAGTGTGCTCATCATGGCTCTTACAGTGTGAGTGGCCCTCCAACATTTCTCTATGCTCAGTACAGCCTCTGTTTTGACAACACCCTTAAAAGATATGCTCTACTGTTGGAGAAGGGCCATTTCCAATGATTCAGGGCATCAAGAAGGGGTCTTTTACATGAATGGATAGTTTCTTAAATATAACCCATACTCTTCCTCCCTGTGAGCCTCCTTCATTTTGCCTGAGTCCCAAAAGAATGAATCACATCCTTTTATTTAAATTACATTTGACAGAGTGATAATGGATTGAAACACACTTTGCAGGAAGGCTCTGGTATAGCCTCTACATGACACGCCCCAAGTCCTGGAAAGAACTGATCCTATTTCTGCTCTTTCCTCCTCTCTCTAGGTCCAGGCTCTCCCATTTCTTCAGAACTCCCTCAGAATTCAGCAACAACAACAAAAAAGATGACGACTCCAAGCTTGCCAAAGTCTTTAGAACAGTTATTTACATTGAGTCACTTTTGAGTCAAAATCACACTGAGATCACCCATAGCAGCTGCGAAGAACTAGTTACTTTCACTTCTACATAAGAACAATTAAATCGCACAAAATTCATAACTTTAAACAATCAATTTTCAAGGGACAATTGCCCAGCCCTAGATCAATTTTCAGGATAGTATTATTTAAAGAGGGGACAGAGAAATCTTTCATCACTGACAGATTCGGTCAAGAATCACATCAGTCACTACATGACTTACTGACCACCGGGAGTGGTGTGAATAGCTGCCCACGCTCCGCAGCCAAACTAACCTCAACCCACTAATCACGATTCTGGGAACCACCGCTGTCCACTATCAAACAACATTTGGTTTTTCAAATTAGTCTCCTAGCCCTAACAACTGGACTGCCAAGGAATTTCAAAAGCTAGCTTTTGGCTACAAGAAAAAGGCATTACAAAATGAAACAGATTACAAAAAGAAAAAATACAAATGGAAGGTGATCAGCAACAAGGGGACAGAATTAAGTTCTCTATCAGACTTTATTACATGAAGGAGAAAGAGAACTGAAAAAAAATTAAACTTTGGATTTTCAAGAGAAGGTCCGACAATTTTTACCATTTTCAAAGGGTTACAACGTGAGAGATCTGTTGAATGAAATGGGTCTCTACATAAAGACTACAGAATTTGACAAACAGTTGAGAAGTATTAATTTGAAGTCGTTTGGTCAACTCCAAATTTTACCAGCTGCTTACACTTTTAGGCTTGTAGATTATGGTAAACCTTCTTTTTAAAAAAATAAAAACTAATGTTTTCCAAAGTAGTTACAAAAGCTGTAATGCACTTCCAGGTTAACACAATCTCTATCTAGGCTTAATATCTGCCTCACAGTCATTAAAATTGTGAGGTTGGTTAAGTTTGCCTTTTGGTGAGAAGGTCTTGTCATAAGGAGTCTAGGGACCAAAACCAGACATTTCAGTAAAACTGAAAGCTCTCTTTATGATTCTTTTTCCCTTCCTCTCCATGAGGAAGTCAAGTTATTCACAGCATCAGTCTTACTGGAAATTGTAGAACAGGTTTGCCACCTGAACCTACTGGACAGAGAGAGCAAGGCAAGCACAAAACCTAGAACAAAGCACGAGGAAAAGAATGCAAAGTGCGCCCTCTATCGGTCTATTTTAAAAGCTGGTGGCTGGTTGGATCGCTGAATCCATAGATAGGTTAAGAGACCAAGGCCATCAGAGTAGGAAAATTCTAAGTGGGGTGACCCAGCAGCAAAAATCTAGTAAAAGCATGCTTGGTCAGAAGTCAAGAGTGCTCTGCCTGGTTCTGACCGGTCTGTGAACTGGCAGCGTGATACATACAAATCCCATCAATGCCAGCACTGCACATCGTCAGCTGGAAAATTGCAACACTGATTTCTAAAACTTTATATTACTGTTTAGTTAACGAGATAAAAATTAGACCATACGAGAAGTTTTAACAGAGCCCCCTTATTTTGTTTATTTTGTACTTTTATAAACTTTTTAGGGAATAGAGACAATATAACAACTATTGCCTTTGAGAAAGGGATTATTAGCCAAGTAATTACTTACTGCAATAAGTCTTGAGGTAGTGTTTCCAATGTGTCCTCATATTATGAAGTACACACATGGCAAATGGCTGGAAACCCACACACTGAAAATAAACTTTTAGGAAACAAATGTCTATGTGAATCTGAAGCAGCCAACGGGCATCATGCTCATTAATACGGTCTACTTCTATCTCTTTAACCAATGCTTCTTAACTTCTTTAAGGAAAGATAACCATGGCCACTTTAAGGCTGCAGTGAAAGCTCTAGAATCTCTCTTTACACTCAAAAAAAAAAAAAAAGAAAGAAAGAAAATATTTGGAGACTCACAAAATCCCTGGCCCCATCTCTGGACCCCAAGAAGCTTTGCTCAAAAGAAATGTGCAGAGCCAGTTGTTTTATAAGTGCTTTTAGTATCTTTCAGCAGGTAATGAAAAAATCAAATGGCTTTAATTGTAAAGGTTTTCCCCAAAATGACTAGATAAGGTGAAGAACTACCTAGAATTATAGTTTCTTAAGAGTAAAAATAATACTTACTAGCTTTCCTCTGACCTTGATTGGCTATTCTGATCATATGATGGTTTCATGATATAAATGTGTATATGTAAAGTATATGTATATATTATATATATACACATACACACACACCTACAACACACATATTTACATACAAATGCACAAGCACACCCTCAGAGACACATACATAATTGTTCTGGCTACTGCTGCTGCTGCTAAGTCGCTTCAGTCGTGTCCGACTCTGTGCAACCCCATAGACAGCAGCCCACCAGGCTCCCCCGTCCCTGGGATTCTCCAGGCAAGAACACTAGAGTGGGTTGCCATTTCCTTCTCCAATGCATGACAGTGAAAAGTGAAAGTGAAGTCGCTCAGTTGTGTCCAACTGTTAGTGACCCCATGGACTGCAGCCTACCAGGCTCCTCCGCCCACGGGATTTTCCATGCAAGAGTACTGGAGTGAGGTGCCATTGCCTTCTCCTGTTCTGGCTACTAGAGTACCCGAAATTAAAGTTCCTATAATTCATATTCAAGAATGAGGATTTAAAAAATTAGCAACACAAGCATGCAAGCTTTTACCAGATCACACTATAATCTTCAGTCAGTCAGTTCAGTCATTTCCGACTCTTTCTGACCCCATGGACTGCAGCACACCAGGCCTCCCTGACCTTCACTATCTCCTGGAGCTTGCTCAAACTCATGTCCATTGAATAGGTGATGCCATCCAACCCTCTCATCCTCTGTTGTCCCCTTCTCCTCCTGCTTTCAATCTTTCCCAGCATCAGGGTCTGTTACGGTCCTAAACCTCAGTTATTTCACCCCTCAGCCTTAAGTTCCTTAATGCCAGTTATGTTAGCATTATTGAGTTGCGGCAAGTTTAGAGGCTCAATGAGACTCTGGGTCCAAAGAATATCTGAATGACTTCAAAGGTGATTTCTTTTTTTAAAATGAATGCTTATGTTTAAAGTGTACTTTGTTCAGGAAAAGTCAATGAGTTCAGGAGGGCTGGGTTCTAGTTCTAGCTCTCTTCCACTTAACTATTGGTTTTTTAAATAACACATTTCAGTAAGCACCTCAGCTTCTTCATCAGTCAAGCCAGTCTCACTTCCTTCAAACGGCAGCAAAATGTCTGTGTTCTCCTGGTAGGCACTGGACAAAAACTGTGTAGTCTGTTCACAGCTACACCAAAACTTGTTGTAATACACACACGCACACACATGCACACACACACATCTGTCTCTCATAGGTATGTCTACATAGCTATGTTACTCTAAAGTCATAAATATAAGATTGAATGTCTGCCTGCACTAATTTATGCTATTAATATAATTGCCTTTTAAGAAGATAAAAATTACT
The DNA here is from genome assembly GCF_032452875.1 of Bos javanicus. NCBI lineage: Eukaryota > Metazoa > Chordata > Mammalia > Artiodactyla > Bovidae > Bos > Bos javanicus. Next base: position 56,518,939 of record NC_083881.1, on the reverse strand, counting down.
TTCTTTTTGGTCTAAATAATTATTCATACAGACCAAGAGTTTGGAAATGAAAATCCCTTTTGGCCCTTTCCTTAGAAGTATTTTTATTTATTTCTAATTTTTTTGTTTTTATTTTTTGTTTGTTTTTCTAGAAGTACCTTGAGATACAGGTTACTCCCAGTTTCCCCTCCCCTGCCCCAACTCATCCTCTATCATCCACATAATAAACAGTTATAGGAGAACACACAAGGGCACTCGTGTATTCTGTGAAATGCTGAGGACCATCAGAGGCTTCAGAATAAGGCTAGACTGGGGACGCTTTCATATGTCAGCATCGCTTATCTTTAAACTCTAAAGAACAGTAAATAATGAAATTATATCTATTATCTAATTATTCATTCAAACTTCAACTATGTGCAAAGAACTTTGAATTTAAAAGAAAAATCATTTCTAATGCTGTTTGCAGCAACATGGATGGACCTAGAGATTGTCATACTGAGTGAAAAAGTCAGACAGAGAAGGAGATACATTGCATGAAACCCCTGATATGTGGAATCTAAGAAGAAATGACACAAATTAACTTATAAAACAAAAAGATTCACAGACTTAGAGAACGAAGGTACAGTTTCTTCGGGGAAGGGACAGTTAGGGAGTCTGGGATGGACACGTACACACTGCTATACTTTCAATGGATAACCAACAAGGACCTACTGTAAAGCACAGGGAACTCTGCTCAATGTCATGTGGCAGCCTGGATGGTGGGGAGTTGGGGGAGAATGGACATGTGAATATGTACGGCTGAGTCCCTTCACTGTTCACCGGAAACTATCACAACACTGTTAATCAGCTATACCCAAGACAAAATAAAAAGGTGAAAGCTGACCCCCCAAAAAAGAAAAACATTTCTCATTAAGTCTTTAGCATTACTTTAAGAGCAAACAACAAAGTCTCAATGACTTTTTTGTTCAGGCACAACTTGTGGAGGAAGCACTCTATTTGGCCTGGTTTGAGAAGTATGACACCACCCTTATGGCAGAAAGTGAAGAGGAACTAAAGAGCCTCTTGATGAAAGTGAAAGAGGAGAGTGAAAAAGTTGGCTTAAAGCTCAACATTCAGAAAACTAAGATCATGGCATCTGGTCCCATCACTTCATGGCAAATAGATGGGAAAACAGTGGGAACAGTGTCAGACTTTATTTTTTTGGGCTCCAAAATCACCTCATGTGAAGAGCTGACTCATTGGAAAAGACTGATGCTGGGAGGGATTGGGGGCAGGAGGAGAAGGGGACAACAGAGGATGAGATGACTGGATGGCATCACCAACTCGATGGATGTGAGTTTGAGTGAACTCCGGGAGTTGGTGATGGACAGGGAGGCCTGGGCGTGCTGCGATTCATGGGGTCGCAAAGAGTCGGACATGACTGAATGATTGAACTGAACTGAAGATGAATGTTCTGCCCTAGAGGAGCTCAATATATAGAAAAGATGGCACATACGGCAAAATAATCAGAATAAAGGTAAAATGAGAGTCCCATAGGAGTAGCATGAAAAGCTAAGCAAGCTTTTAGGGAAAATTCCAGGAAGGCTTCACAGAGGCAGTGACATTTTATTTAGCTGGGCACCACCGCATGCTCAACAACACAAAAGCATGAACACACAATGGTATGGTTGAAAATGAAATAATTTAGTATAGCTTGAGCGTACAGTACTTTCATGGCGGTGGAAGATTAGAAAAAGGCTGTGATCAGATGGTGGAGCGCCCTTGAATGTAAAGTGAAAGAAGCTGGGACTTATTCTTAGGTCAATATGGAGACCTGGGAGGTTTGAGGTTTATTAGCAAAGAAGTAACATGCTCAGATCTGTGGATCACATTGAGAAGAATTCAGTGTGGCAGCATTGTAAAGGATGGAGTGAGGAGGAAGTGGATGATGAGAGATGAGGAGTGAGTGAGAATCTGATCTAGGAAATACCTTTGGGGATGGAAAGTGTGGGGTAGATACAAGCAACATTTCTGATGCCTCCTACCAAGACTGAACAAACCAATAATAGAGACAACAGGCAAGCCAAAGACTGTAGCGAGGCTTCCAGCCTCAACACACAGAAACCCATGAACAGGAAAAGGGAACACAAGCAGAGGAACATATTTGGGAGAGCACATAGAATGTGTTGTCAAGTTTAGTGTGCATGGAATGGAATCTATCCACATATGAGGGTGTGTGAAGTATCTATCCATGCGGCAGTAGCTGGGAAATCAGAAAGTAATATAACCTGAAGCTCAAAAAAAATGGGGGATAGAGCTAAAGGACTTTACATGGAAAAAGCAGTTGAGCATACAGGGATGGATAAAATCCTCCAAGGGAAAGAAGAAAAGTAAGGAAATACCCGCATATTCCAACTGTGAATAAGGAGACCAAAGAAGGAAAATGCACAGAATATGGGAGGCAAAACTGAGTGCCGTGTCACTAAGAAAAAAACAACCTTGGAAAGGAGTGATCATCCTAGTGACGGGAGGACCAGAACGACATAGGCGGGGTTGGCATTGAGGTGAGTATTGAGCATGGATGACCACTAAGAAAATCCTTCCCATAAAACAGAGGTAGAAGCCAGGTTGTGACAGATTGCAGAGTGAGTGAATGAAAGAGGATCATAAGGCAAAACAAGAGAAGGGCTGAAGTGAAGCAAAAGACTGGAAAGAAATATGAGAAAGAAGGAAATTTCAGGGCAAGAGGGATAGCAGCATGCTTGAAAAGAGGGCTACTCATACAGAAAGGTCCTAGAGGCGAGAAAGACAAGGGAGGGGTGGGCCTTGGAAAGAGTAAGAACACTGTGTCCTTACCCATTCCCTCTCCTAGTCCTCAACCCATCACCTACAGCTTTCCTCGGGACCCCTGTCCTGCTCCTGAGAACAAGATGAAAAACGGGAAAGATGAGCAAAAGCCCTTTTTAGTTGCAAAAAGCCAACCATCCATGGTCACACTGTCCCCACTCCACACACACCTACATATACACACACATATAAGCATGTAATAGATATGCCTTCCTATCATATATGATTATATATTATTTATGTACTTTATTAATTAGTGCCTTCCATATGCATTCCAGCTCAAAATGTGAAAACTTACCAATATGACATGCAACACTCTTTATCTAATGGTCAACCCTTGACTGTGGCAGATTATGGAGGGGGAGGGGAACGAACATCACAACATTTTGAAAAAAGAATGTTTTGAGCTTACTACCTCCTTTTAGCAGGGTGGTTCTGAAGTATTATGTCAAATGATTTGTCAGTCATCTATTTCCTGAACTTGCGAGGTGTAAGAGTGCTTATTTCCAGAAAAAAAAAAAAAAAAAAAGGTTCAAACGGCAGTCAGTTGGGAGAAAAGGAATAAAAAGTGGCCGGGACAATCTATAAACTGGCCAGTTAGTCTCCGAATACATCAAGAGGCGGCTGTTCATTAAGAAATTAGAAGTGTCATTTCCAACTTGTGATTTCTGCAAACATTGGATTCTACCCAGGCTGAATTTATAAACAGTTAACAAAGCCAGAATTAAGTGGAGGCCTGACCAAATGTCACCTATTCTTAATCACTTCCAAATTTCAGGAGCAGAGTAAGATGTTGGTTGGGACATGGCAACTTTCTAACCTCTGTGCATTGGTAAGATACTAGCCAGAAAAACTCAGAATTATGTTGAAAGAAAAGCCCATTAACAACAGAAGAAAAGAAAGAATGTATTTATGCTACAAAGTTAAACATCACACCGAGCTTTTCTGAAACACTCTGGAACTTAGAAAAGTAAGCATACAAAATGTATTTTGAAGCTTTTAAGAGTAGGTTAATATGTTCCATGTGCCATTTTTATTTTCAAAGAATACTGTGAGAAATAAGCTATCATTAAAAGTACTTGTGAAACTTGCAAATATCTCCACATCTTTTCATTCAATTTTTAAAAATACAAATTAATTCAGCGCTACAAGTTTTAAGAGAAAGCATGAGTCTTTTTATTTTTTAACCAAAGTTGCCAGAAACATACCACACTATTTGTGATAAACATTTGTTTCATGGAAGAAGCCAAGTCTAATCATAGGAAAATGCGCAGTTATGGAGGGAGAAGCTGAAGCTTCAGTAGGGAAAAGCCTATGGCAGGAAACACTTGTCATATCGCGCCCCCTACCATCAGACCACCAGAAACACAATTACATGTCTGGGAACCTTGCTGCTTTTAAGAGTTTCATGAAGCAGTCTTCATAAATCCCTGGTAAATCTGTGACCGGTAAAAATCACTGGGACAAAAGATATATAAAACGAAATCACTACATACTAAACTCAAGAAGTCCTAGAAATACCATAATAAAGTCATGATATCTATCCACCTTTCAGTAATTCAGCCTGAAATGTGACTTACAACCAACCCCCCAAATAAAACAAATTGAATAACCCAGTTTACCATGCAAATAAATCATAAGAGGCCCAAGACAGATTCAGGTTATAGGGGTTAACAGTAGCTAATAATGACTATATTTTCAAAAGGGACTGGAGAGTGAGGGGGCCAATGAGTTATGACTGTTACCACGTAGACAAAACACGAGTTGTCAATCAGCTTTTCAAAACATTGGCATGTGTCTCCCCTCTATAAGAAATCCATCCACACTATTGTGTTTGTGCCTTACTTTCGAATATATTGCTGCTAGGCCCCAGCAGTCACTATCAAATGCATTTCTATTGTCTGGTTTTGTTTTCTAAATAAGCAGACAAAAGACTCGTAGGTGGCTAGTGTTGTTTATGATGGTCTCCCCTTAAGTTTTATCTGATATTCTAGTCTCTAATCCTCTGGCCATATTTTGAAATAAAGCATAGAGTTAAATGATATATTTGCTCTCTATTCTAAACTGGATGCAATTGATTTTAACTGACTAAATTATCTGATCTCTGCCAAGAATTTTATTTCATTAAGAAAATGATATTATAGAGCATCTGAGATCATAGAGCAGACTAAACATAATGCCAAAGGAGTTCTGAGAATGCTCCACAGTGAAGGTTTGATTATTTGCAGATGGAATATGAAAAAAAGGAAAAGAATCAGATCCCAGGCATTAGCCTAACCAATCCTGATATCACTGCTGCCGACATCACAGCACAAAGTCAAGAAAATAACTGGTCTTCTAAGCCAGAGCACCTTTTTTTTACAGTACTAATCACTTTTCTTCCTAGAAAGTAATACTTAGCTGCCACCATCCAAAACAAAGGGAAAAGGGGAAATGTTGGTACCACAATAGGCTCTAGCATGTCAACTGTCACTACTGACATGATTTGGCTAGTACTCAAGCATTCACCAAGGAACTAATTTAAATCAATCTCCTTTGGGAAGCCAATTGTTTGGTATGCGCAACAATTGGTGTATGATCAATCAGCGGACATGAGATCAATTAAAACCAGCTTAAGCCTGTGAAGAGGGACAATTCACACAACCTGAGTTAGATCTCTATTCATTTCAATACTCTCACAATGCAATCCTTAAGCTTTCTTGCAAAGCAGAAAAGCTACTATCACCCTACACTGACTAGCCAGCCCTTTAAGTAGTTCCACTTTTAATTAAAAACACAGTATGCCTTTTGTTGGCACAGATAGTGTGGTCACTTTTAAGGACCGAAGTTATTTTAGCCAGCAGCTTGAGGTTTGGGAAGGGACATCTGTTAAGGGAAACACACACACTTTGATTTTTTTTTCCTTTACAACCTTACTAGTTTATATGTAGTTTGAAAGCATTTGAAATTTATTAAATTGAAAGGTTTGTCTGGCACAAGTTACTACCGTGGCAAAAGCTGCACACTTTAGAATCGGGTTTCTGAAGGTCAGCACTTGGGGATGTAGCAGTAATTGCCTTGAGATTTTGCTAAAACAGCTTTGAAACAAATAGGTTTTGCATCAGACCCTTAAGGAGGCATAGGCAGAACTTTGGAGATGGCACTGCAAATAAAAGCATGCAGTATCGCTTCTGGCCGCAGGGGTGCTGTAAAGCCATGCTCCACCAAAGAGCATCTATGTGTTAAATTCTACTAGAGCAACAAGCTCGATTCCTCCCCATTCAACCACAATGCAACAAGCAGTGTGGATCAGAAAGACATCGCTGAATTAGCAAGTCATTTAATAAACAAGAATTTGGCAAGGGGTTTTAGCTCTTTCTGTATGTTGAATGTTAGTCTTTTCAATCAAATAGACTGTAACCTCTGTTTATAAGGAGGAGGGTGGGGGGGAACCTCTCCAAACACTTTGACCACAGTGTCATCAAAACCTGCCAGCTCTACCAAGTGATACCTGGTAAGAAAATACTGGGGTGGAGAAAGGAAAAGGGAGGTGAAGGAGATGGAAAGGGGCTTTTGCAAGACATAACAATATTAAACTTTCACAGCCTCTGGGAAGAAATTCCTCCCTAATGTATTTATTCAGAAAAACTTGTGAAGATAAGCATTTTCGAAATGTCAGAAATGAGAGACCAAGAGTTAAGAGAACCGGGGGTTGGAGAAAGGGGTGTCCTTTTAAAGCACAGCTCCATGGTGTCAATTGCAAAGCGGAGGTGGCGGAAATCGCACACGACCAGCTGTCCTGGGCTCTGCCCTCAGGCCGGCCAACCTTCAGCCCCGCATTTAGGTGAGAACAGCTTAACGACGTCCTAAAAAGCTTTGAAAAAATAAAGGCGCAAAAAGCTCTCTCCAAAATCTGGATGCAGGACTGGAGATTCCATAAAACGAGTCAGAAACAACCCACATCACAGGTCGAGCGAGACGTTCACATCCCAGAAAAATCCAAATCTGTCAACCTCAGGACAAATTCTAACTGCGCAGAAGTCCAAATTGCTGGACCAAGATGGATAAACTCTGGGGAGCTGCTGTCCACCTTCCGCGAGGCAGTAGTGCAAGGTGAGCGTGTGTGTTGGCGGTGGGAGTGTTGTGGTTTGTATTTAAATCCTTCAGGAGACTTCATTGTGTTTAGCGGCCCTTCCCCTAAAATGAAGTTAGATTAGCTGCAGCCGCAGCAGGACTCAAACACGGGCGCACTAAATCTTCCGGGAAGCTAGCTCTCTGAAACCGTTCTGGAGGTTTCCACTGGCCTTCCGGCAGCGCACATGTGTGATGGAGAGGGAGGGGCGGCTAAAAAGCCACAAGTGAGTGTCACCGAGGCCAGGAACCTCAGAAATAGCTGCTTGTGAGGGAAGTAAACGCAGAGGGCAAACTCGGGCCTGTCCCCAAAGTATCATTCTGCCAGCGAGCGTTCCCCCCAAAACAACCTGCGCACGAGCTGCTGTTCAGTGTACCAAGTTCAGAGAGTCCTTCCACCTCGTCTTAAGGTCCAGAGGAAGACAGTATTGCTCTTTTCCTGGAAATGCAGATCCTCCACAACGACTTGGTACCCCTCCCCAGCCCTCTCGCTCGTGCTTTCTGGCCCACGCGCGCGCGCAGACACAGACACAGCACAGATACACATACACACAGTTGTAGGTAGGCCGGTCGAAAACCATCTGGGGACAGGGTTTGGGGCGCACGTGGGTGGCGAAGGTAGAGAAAAATGAGGAGCAGGGGAGATAGTTGAGAGGACTAAAAAGAGAAAAAGACAAAAAATAACAAGAAAAAAAAGGATGCCAGATTTAAAAAAAAAGAGAGAGAGAGACCTATAGAGAAGAGTTCAGAAGTAGAAGCTCGACAGCTAACGTGGGTGCGGACCGCACCTCTCAGCCCGGAGCGCCCGCAGGAAGCCGGGCTCACCCGGCTCGCCGCGCCTCCTGAGGACAGAAAAGACCGAGCTCTCGGCAGCGCCCCGGGGCCCGGAAAGTGAGGAGCCCAAAGGCCGGGTGGAGGGCACGGCCCTGCCCACCTGAGCCCGGGGGCGAGTGCCGCCGCCGGCGCCCCCGACCCCACGCGGCTCCGGCAGAGTAGAACCCACCTCTCTTGCTGCGTCTCCATCGATTGCCTTGGCAGTGGCTGTAATCCATACAGTTCAGGATGATGAGGGCAAAGGAGAAAAGACGAAACTGCATCTGGGCGGTCGGGCTGGGGAGAGACGCCTCTCAAAGTAGGGAAACTGGAGGGCTCATCCGAGGAGCCGGCGCAGACCGCGCTGCTGGGGAAGACGCCGAGGGGGGAGCCTCCACTAGCCAGGGGGGCTGCGCGGGTCAGTTCGGCATCTCTCCGCCTTGAACCTGAGAGACGAGGAGGAAAAGCCGGGTGGAGAGAGGCCCAGGGAGGCAGCTGCCTTTTCACGCGTCCCAATTTAAGAAGGGAAGGGAGGGGGAAAGCGAACTCACTGCCTTGCGCGAGCCGCGGAGCGGCTTAACCCGGAGCGCACAGCTGCAGGCAACTTGGAGAGCAAGGTGATTACAATCAGTGAATTAGCAACCTCTGCGGACTTACAGGCTCCGACCCCGGGGAAGGGACGTTGCGCGGGCGCTTCGGGAAAAGAAAAGACCTCCACGGTCCCCGAGGGTGCAGGTTAAAGGCTCGCTCTTAGGTCCTCTGGCCCAGCAGTGGGGTACCCAGGCGCTGTGGCCACGGTGGCGGGCGCGGGTCGCCTACCGTGAGCACTCACGTCTCAGGCTGCGCGGCGTGCCTAGGCGCGGCGCTCCATCCCGGGATCGCTAAGCGAGACACCTCGCTAGCACGTGGGCTGGGGAAAAGTTTGCCGAGGCCCGCAGGGAGCGCGTGGCAGCTCTGGGGTACGGGCGGCCGCGGTGGGTTCGAAGCGCGCGGAGGTTCCTCCGGACTGACCGCGCCTAGCAGGAGCGCGGCTGGGCGGGCGGGACCGCAGCCTCTGGGATGCTGCGTCCCGGCCGGTGAGTGCGATCCTCAGGCGAGGGGCACGCCCGCTCTCACTCTCTGGATCCGTATCCAATTGTGCGGTTTCCAGAGCTCTCTCCACAGCCACTTTTCAGCTAAGGTTTCTCTCTTTCAAGCTGTGGGAGACAGAACGCTCCTGGGAGGGCGAAGGGATGGCGAGCGCACTTTCCGATGGAGATGCAGCAGGGCCCAGGCTTGGGATGCTTCTATAAGTAGGTGGTGCTGTGGTCCAAGGCAACTAAGTCAGGGCTGCCTTGGAGTTCCTGGGTCCTAAAGCCAGAATCTCTCGGGTTTCCCTGAGGTCCTAAAGAGCGCTTACAGCCTCCAGAGAGCCTACCCCCAGGCGAGACCCCTCTGCGCTTTCCTGGAGTAGGGAGCTAAACTGAAGAGTGGCTGAGATGGACGCGTACCCCTAGACTGTGCCAGCCCTACAGCCCAGCTGTCCTCACCCCCAGGGCGTCTGCTCTGGTGCTCCAGGGCCGGTTCCAACCTCAGCGCCGACCTTCCTGCGGGAAGACCTGACTGATGGCTTCTCCTAGACCTTCCTTTCCGAGCTCTGAGCCGGGACTGCTGTTTCTAAAGCGGAGTTTAAACCTGAGCCTCAGCCCGAAAGATGCCGCACCTCTGATACTCTTACATTTACGTCTTGGCTTTGTTTTATAGGAAGACGTCTTAGTACAGCTGAATCTAAAACGCGTCCTCGGTTTAGGGAGGGAAAGGGGTGTTCCAATCCTTTGCTTATCCTTAGAAGTCTTTCTTGACTTTGTGTCTCCTCCAGAAAAACTTCCAAAAACCTTTGATCCCTTGCTTGCAGTATTCTAGAAATTAGGGCCTTGCTTCTTCGAAGAGAAGTTCAGTTCTTACTGAAACACTTCTTATTCATAATCCTCCTCCCTCCCCCACCCTCGCAGTCTCCTTAATTGAACTTTTAGGTGCCTTGAGTTTAGGGAATACTCTGTTTAACGAAGTGCTACATACTCTTGATGCTATTAGATTTCATTCTGGTGAAATCTTAGGTTCTGAAGTCATTACTGTAGGAATGAATTTACTGCCTAGGCAAAAGATAAGAATTTATACTGCTAACCAGGGGTTTAGGAATGTTTGCAAATATGACCACAAGTACCATATTATTATGCTAGCATTTTGTACCATTTAAATTTCTCTATGCCTTCAGTTTAAGATGTTCAGAAGTTTGGAGATTTGAAACAATCATATAAAACAATAAGGCTATTAAAATAGCACAATTATTAACTGTCCCATTAATACCTATCCGTAACTTTTTATAGACATTACTATTTATATAGCAGCATTTACGTGACTAAGAATTTTAGTGTTATTCATTTTATGTATATCTGAGAACATCCAAGTCATCTGAGTTGAAGTCCCTGGTCCCATTTCCCAGATAAGAAAATTCAGCCCCTGAGATTGGCCCATAGGGCACAAACAGAGTTAAGGACATAATGGCTAGAGTGGATTTGTTTCTTAGCTTTCAGAACCTTTGATTTTTGTCACAGAATTTGGAAGTAATTGGAAACATTTCAGTTTAGGGAGTGGCCCGATATTTGGCATGATATTACAGTGACTACCCCCTAAGCATCATAAATAACATTTCTTCCACAGACTCACAAATACACACACCAAATTCATTGCACTTGCAAAGAAATTCAATCCATGACACAACAAACTCCTCTCTAAATAAACCCTCTGCCTTTATAGCCTTGGGATCCATTCAAGATTAGAGATCATCAGTGTCTTTTAAAATATTTAAAGACAAAAGTAAGTACAAGACCAAGTAGATCTAGCTCCATGTGGGTTGTTTTAGACACATCTCTGGATCTTTTCCTTGTCGGTACTTTTAGGACATTAGAACACGAACTCTTTTACCCCTACCATGTTCTGATTTACAGTCAATTTTCTATTTCTGTCAAGAAGTGAGTCCAACAGTGTGAGGACAAACTCATCGTTGATGAGTTTTCATTGTAGAAAGATGAGAATTAGCCACTGTCATCCTTAAATTTACAGACCACTTTCAATCTTCTGTCTTCAAAGGTTACTTTCCAAAATTGTAATCATTTGGATTGCACTGTTGGCATTTTTAAAACCAGAGATACTTTTCAGCTTAGTGAACTCCTAAATCCATTTCACACATAAAAAAGAATGTTAATAGTATCACTTCTGCTGAATATTGGTTAATGCTGTTAAGATAAGAACGGACCCTGGAAGCCAAGAAGATTCCTAATTCCTTTCTCCTTGTGCTCTCTCCTGGTCTGTCTCTAAAGGACACCAAGGAACTTCAAAAATCTTTCACACTTTGTTCTTAGGGTACTTAGGATCTCACACTTAATCTCTTTGGACTAGTTTGTTGATAAAGCAGAATTTTTTTTTTTCCTTTTTTGCCATTCACTGAATATTTTTCCTGATTTCAAGAACCCAGGAATGTTTTTGCTACTAAAAAATACACCCCTAGCAGATCCTAAACTATCATTAACTTTAATCCCATATTTCTGCATCCTTTCATTTCTAAACTGTGAAAGTGTTGTTGATGAGGCTCAGTGCTCAGAGTTTCTCCATCATAGAGACTCAATGGACTTTTTCTTTAAACTGAGTTTAGATGGTGGTTTCATTAAACTCGCTTTATAAACAGACATGTGTCTGGTGTATGTTTACAGAGAACCATACTGAGGAGGTTGACATCATCCCACTCACTGGTGATAGAGAAGGTTAACCGAGTGTGAGGGAATGCCTTCCACAGAGATTCTATCCAATTACAGTGTATGAAAGTGCCCATCTCCCTATAAACCAGCCAATGTGTTTTGACCTTTAGCACTCCTAGGCAAAATATGATATATCAATGGTTTTAATTTTTATTTCTTTTAAATGAAATTATGCACCTTTAATATGCTTAGGCAATTTATATTTCCTTTTTTATCAACTTTTCAAAGATATCATTTACCTTTTTTTCTGCTCTTACTCACTTAATTTTATTTTGTACAATATACTATAGATATATATATGAATATATTATCTTTTGCTATTTGGGTTGCAAATGCTTTTTCCAGGTTTATCATTTGTCTCTTTACTTAAATTTTAAAAATAATTTTATTTAAAATTTGTCAGTCTTATCTTTATAATTTCTTTGTGTTACACTTGTAAAAAGCTCTTCTTCATGCCATTCTTTTTAGTTTTTATTTGGGAGTTTTCTAAGACACTTTTTTCAATGTTAAAAACTGTACGATGTTAGTGGTTTCACGACTGTATGATGTGGCTACATTAGAATAGAGTTTACATTTTCTAAATTTTTGCTAAGTATTTATGTTCACAGATTTGGTTGATTTTGGCTCTGACTCTCATTTTCATCATCTAATTGATTTAGAGTCTTCTTATCTTTTCTGTTATCAGATATTCATATTCTCAGAGTTAAAGTTTCCCACAGTCTTCTTATTGATTGTTGAAATTAGTTGGTGTCATACTTACTCTTCCACTCTAGAATTTATCCATTATTTACTTTGGAACAAATTATGGCATTTTTGCCATTGTATTAATATTGATAGTATATTTTTTTTCTGTTAAATACAAGCTGAATGTCCATTTTGCTAGTTACATGTGATAGCCTATGTCCATTTATTATATTTTGTATGAGATAATTAAATTAATTAATACAAAAGATCTTCAACTAGGTCACTGACCAGTTCTTATCCAGGCTAATTTGTTGTTTTTAAAAGCCACATCATAATCACTTATTTAACATTTGAAAAATGTGTAAATATTTGACTCCTCCAAATATTAATACTATGTCCTGCCACTTGAGAACTCTTCTGTAGACTGATGTGATAAGGCCCATTTCTCATTTTGTTCTCCATCCTCATGGAAGAGATCCAGGAGGCTCTCTTCAAAGGAAGTCTAACTCAGACCAGCTCATAAAGAAAAAAACATGAGATTTGACCTGAAGTTTTAAAATTATTCCCTTTATTTAATCTTGTGCACTCTGAACTCTTTTGAACTAAAATAGTGTCATTTCCATTCTTTTTTGTATGAATGTGGTTGCTGGAAGGAAGTGTTACTACACTTGGTTAATAACAAGAGATAAAGATTCTCAGCTATTTTAAGAATGAGACAGTTTTCATTAATAGAAGAAAATGTCTCTTTTTGCTCTTTGTGGACATGCAATTAGTTATGCTAATTGAGATGAACAATAGAACAAGTAATCCCTAAGAGCAGGAAATATGCTTCTTAGAACTTTTTTCACTACCCATGTCACAAATAGACTTGCCTCTCCTAAGCATTTGGCCTGTCTTTAACTTATGGTTATAATGAGCTCTGTTACTTCTCAGGAGCAAATTTGTGGTCAGACACTTTATGTACTAGTCTCATTTCTTGGTCCATTTTATATTTCTACTCTTATTTTCCCTTTGCTGTGTTTTTTGCACCTATTTTTAGTGTTGTATTTTTCAGTATTATTTGCATCCTTATAAGCTGCTTTAACTTTGGAACAATACAGAAAACTTAATAATACATACCTTATACACATGATTCAGTTCAGTTCAGTCACTCAGTCGTGTCTGACTCTTTGCGACCCCATGAATCGCAGCACGCCAGATAATTTTATATTTATGTTGTATATATATAATATATATATGTAGGTTGAAGACCATAGGGGTTCTAATTCAACACAGGGGTTCTAGCTGCCGACTATGTCTATTCCAATTGTTCACTCTAGAACTGAGGAAATAACCGTGGCATGAATCATGGGATCCACTAGGCCCATTGAGAGGTGAACCCAAACCCAAACTCTATTAATTACCCAGTCTTCATAAGACACTTCTCTTGACATTTTGGGTGTCAAAAAATTAACCAAAGTCTACTTACTTCTCCTTCCCCAAAACATAGTCATCTGAGTAAATGGCTCCAGGTCCTGTGGGGGAAGACCGGGAAAAAGATTTATGGTGAGAGTCCTTCCTCAAGAGACCTTACCTTCTCTTCATTCAAGGAGTTCTCTTCATTTTATGGTTCTCAACTGGCTCAAGTCTTGGTTGGATAAGAGGCTGGGGCTTCCCTGATGGCTCAGTGGTAAAGAATCCACCTGCCAATGCAGAAGACACGGGTTCTATCCCTGATCCAGGAAGATCCACATGCCTCAGAGCAGCTAAACCCTGGACCACAACTACTGATCCTGTGCTCTAGAGCCAAAGAGCCGCAACTACTGAAGCCCTAGAGCCCGAACTTTGCAACAAGAGAAGCCACCGCAATGAGAGGCCCGTGTGCACTGCAACTAGAGAAGTCCTCGCAGCAGTGAAGACCCAGCAAAGCCAAAAAAAATAAAAAAATTATTTTAAATAAAAGAAGAGGCTGTGACTATTGTGGTGACTCAGATTATACTTCTATAAGCCAAAACTAAGGTTTTTCTCGTATATAACACTTTAGTAGTCTGTCCTGTCTACCTCAGTCCTAGAAAAAAGTAAGTTATAAATACCAACTACAATCACATAACTAGCTGCAGAAACATACTGCAGCAATAAGTACTTCTTTCTTGATTTGATATAAATGTCAAATATCAATATTTTGTCATCTCCTATTCCTATTTACAGCTGGTAAAGAATCCGCCTGCAATGTCGGAGACCTGGGTTCAATCCCTGGGTTGAGAAGATCCCCTGGAGAAGGGAAAGGCTACCCACTCCAGTATTCTGGCCTGGAGAATTCCATGGACAGTCCATAGGGTTGCAAAGAGTCAGACACGACTGAGTGACTTTCACTTTCAATTTCATTCCTCTACTATTTAACATAAAATGTATAAATTGCAGCTAACCTTATATCTGGAGAAGGCAATGGCACCCCACTCCAGTACCTTTGCCTAGAAAATCCCATGGACAGAGCAGCCTGGTAGGCTGCAGTCCATGGGGTTGCTAGAGTCAGAGAGGTCTGAGCGACTTCACTTTCACTTTTCACTTTCATGCATTGGAGAAGGAAATGGCAACCCACTCCAGTGTTCTTGCCTGGAGAATCCCAGGGACGGGGAAGCCTGGTGGGCTGCTGTCTATGGGGTTGCACACAGTCAGACACAACTGAAGCGACTTAGCAGCAACCTTATATCTCAGTATTTAAGCTACAGAGTACAGAATTGTGAGTATGACTCAGCTAAAAGAATGACTGTCACCCCAAGATGAATAAAGGGACACATGAGACTTTGAGTATCCTCTTTTGGGAAGCAGGTCTATATGTTTTTGTGTGGATAGCTGTGCCAAGTACTGTGGAAACATAAATTTGTGTTTATCATTATTTGTAAGTTAAATGTGGTCAAAAGACATGTGTAGTGGGTGCCAGATTGTCAACAGCTGGATTGTTGTAGTTTATGCTATCACTTGCGTTAAGTTGGGAACTGTATTTCTCAAATCCTCTGCTATGCAATGATACTGAATTGCAGCTGGTTTAAAGAGGAATTTGAGCTTCTAGGGTAACTCAGTCATAAAGAATCTGCCAGTCAATGCAGGAGACTCTAGTTCAATTCCTGGATCAGGAAGATCCCCTGGAGAAGGAAATGACAACCAGTTCCAGTGTTCTTACCTGTGAAATCCCATGGACAGAGGAGCCTGGCAGGCTGCAGTCCAGGGGGTCACAAAAATTGATTTTGTGATTCAACAACAAAAGAGGAATTTACATGGGATTTGGAGGACAGATATTAAACAGTGGTCACGACTTCCCAGAGGTCTTTTATCAGCAAGATCCAGTGATGGACAGAAGGTATGCAGTGGGTACGAGCTTGAAACTCACTCTACTCTACGTCCTGCTTTTCTTCTGAATTCTGACCCTGCTTACCCAGAACCCCTAGTCCTACTACTAGATGACCAGCTGCAGAGGCAGTGTATTTCCAGAAGCCACCCACAAATTCCCCCTTTGCCATCACACTCTGGTGGTGGGGTACACTTGGCTTCCCAAACATATTAGTGACTCCTCTGCCCCTCCAGCCCTCCAATCCCCCTTCCAGAACTTCCCTTCTTCAGGTCCTCTCCCAGTGACATAAAGTCTAATTCTTCTAATAGTTCCATCTGTAACACCAAGTGACTTTACTCTCCTGCCTGAACCATGGCTGACGTAAGTATTATCTGTTGATTTTTCCACTGTTAAATATGAGAACTTATTCCCTTTTCTTCCTGCTTCTCCCCTAAACACCATCCTCTGCCTGCCTCAGCCTCGTCCTTCAAGTACGGCCAGATCAATATCGCATGGCTATGTCGCTGTGTCTGACTATGTTTTCCAGAGCTCAGTCATGTGTAAACTGGACTACTGTTGCTTTCCTGGGCAACTCTGTTTTCTCTAAAACTATCATTACCTTGTCTCCTCTGCAGAGTTTTCTGTAGCTTACCAGAAACTGAACCCAAACATTTATCTTAATCACCTCTTAATATGTTCCTTCATCCCACGTAGACCATCAGCTTCATCTTCTTCAAGTTTCTCCTGAAGGCTCTGGAGCACTTTTGCTCAACTGGTTCCCCTTTGTGCCTGATACACGATTGCCATTATGTCCCTTCACTAAGTGCCTGGGAATTCTTTTCTCTTCACCTCTAGTGGGTTTTTTGTTTCCTATGACCCATGTCTTCCTTTTTCCAAGTTAATTTTCACTGTGGTGGAGGATATGCTCCAGGAGTTTCCTGAAAATTTTTGTATAAGGGTGAACATTTTTCGAGACTTTTCTATGTCCAGAGTGTCCTCATTTTACTCTCACAACTATTTGGATAAGGTATAAAATTTCGTGTTGAAATCATTTTTCTTTAGTAGTTTGAAAACAGGACTCCATTGCTTTTTACTTTGCCGTAATGCTTTGAGAAGGTCAAACCTTTCTAATCACTGATTCTTTCTCATGTTCCTCTCTGTAGCCCACTCCCAGAAGATTGAAGGGCTGAAATTTCACTGATACTACTTTGTCATGGATATTTTTTTATTGATTTTGTTAGAAGTTTGATGGCCCTTTTAACCCTGAAAATGTATGTTTTTTAGTTCTATAACTGTTCTTTAATTACTTGGTATATGATTCCTCTCAAGCCCATACACACATTTTTCTTTCCTCCTTTTTTTTTTTTTTTTTTTTTTGAGAATCCTAGAGTGGCCCTCTAATTTTCCCATATTTTCTCTCCTACTTTTCATGTCTTTGCATTTTTTCTCTACCTTCTGGAATATTCCCTCAACTTCATCCTTCTTGTCTTCTGGTTAGGTTTCATTGCTCTTCTCACTTTATTATTTTTTTTTTTTTAATTTCAGGAGCTCTCTTTCATTTTAAGGTTGTCTTTACTGTGCATAGTCTTATTATTTTCAAGTTGTGGTTTGTTTTGGTCTTTATCTTTCATCTTAGAGACTTTTCTTGATATTTTATAATTCTTGGCTATTTGTTTATATTTAAAAGTGAGAGATTAACAAGCCAATCTTTTTTAAAAAAAATTCTTACCACTTTGGTGATGCTTGCCAACTTGAACTTTCCTGTGTGGTAAAAACAGAACATAAGTAACCTGAACGAGGAATTTATTGGAAGGAATCAAAATACAATTTATTTAAATATTTTCACTAGGGTTGGTCAGATTTCTCAGAGAAAAGTTTTCCAATATTCTGCAAAGATGGAAGGTTGAGGGGAGGCAGTTGTTGTCTTGTCTTTAATTCTTCCTTTCTCTGTGATTTTCTCCCCTTATGAAAAAGTTATTTTACTTAAGATTTCATAAGACTTCAGAAGAGAGAAAAATGAAAGGCATGGAAATCCATTCTATTATTACTTGCCTTTGTATGTTTTTCCTTTATTCACTCAACAAATAATAATTGAAGTCCTGTATATTGACACAGTTATGGATGCTGAGAATACAGCCATGAGAAAGAAAGATGAGATCCTTATAGAGACTATATCTTAAGTGGGAAGAGAGTTAAATGATAAAAACTAAATACATGGGGATTGTCTTAATAAATAAAAAGTGTTTATTTTTGTACATTTATCTTGATGCAAATTCAAAAACCTTACACATAGCCTTTCCCAAACACAACTAATAATTTAAATTTTGCTGCATTGACTTTATCATTCACTTTTCACTTTACCTCTACAGCTATGTATATTTTTCTGAACCACTGATGTGTAAGTTTTAAACATGGTCTGTTAGTCCTAAATACCTCAATGTATACTCCCTGAGAACAAGAGCATCCACTTATGTAACCTCAACATTATCAAAATTAAGAAGTTTAACATTGATAATATATTGTTACTTAATTCATACTCAGTATTCAGATTTTCTCAGTTATCCAATGTGCCCTTTATAGCTGCTGATTCCCCAGCATGGGCTTGAATCCAGGATCACACATTACATTTACCTGTCATGTGTCATTGTCCCCTTTAGCCTGGAACTCTTTCTCAGTTTTTCTTTCTCAATGATGGCCTTGATATTTTTGAAGAACACATTCTATTTTGCCTCCTAAGAAATCTGTTTGCAGGTTAAGAAGCAACAGTTAGAACTGGACATGGAACAACATACTGGTTCCAAATCGGGAAAGGAGTATGTCAAGGCTGTATATTGTCACCCTGCTTATTTAACTTATATGCAGAATACATCATGCGAAATGCCAGGCTGGATGAAGCACAAACTGGAATCGAGATTGCTGGGAGAACTATCAATAGCAGATGACATCACCCTTATGGCAGAAAGTGAAAAGGAAATAAAGAGCCTCTTGATGAAGGTGAAAGAGGAGAATTAAAAAATTGGCTTGAGGCTCAACATTCAGAAAACTGAGGTCATGGCATCTGGTCCCATCACTTCATAGAAAATAGGGAAACAATGGAAATGGTGAGAGACTTTTGGGCTCCATAATCACTACAGATGGTGACTGCAGCCATGAAATTAAAAGACGCTTACTCCTTGGAAGAAAAGTTATGACCAACCTAGATAGCATATTGAAAAGCAGAGACATTACTTTGCCAACAAAGGTCCATCTAGTCAAGGCTATAGTTTTTCCAGTAGTCATGTATGGATGTGAGAGTTGGACTATAGAGGAAGCTGAGCGCCAAAGAATTGATGCTTTTGAACTGTGGTGTTGAAGAAGACTCTTGAGAGTCCCTTGGACTGCAAAGAGATCCAACCAGTCCATTCTGAAGGAGATCAGTCCTGAATATTCATTGAAAGGACTGATGCTGAAGCTGAACTCCAATACTTTGGCCACCTGATGTGAAGAACTAACTCATTTGAAAAGACCCTGATGCTCGGAAAGATTGAAGATGGGAGAAGGGGACGACAGAGTCTGAGATGGTTGGATAGTATCACCAACTCAATGGACATGAATTTGGGTAAACTCCAGGAGTTGGTGATGGACAGGGAGGCCTGGCATGCTGCGGTCCATGGGGTTGCAAAGAGTCGGACACGACTGAGCCACTAAACTGAACTGAACTTATAGGAAACACTTTGAGATTATGAAAATACCCTCTTTCTCATCAAACTTTCACCCTAATTTTGTCATATATTAATGGTTTATTAACTGATAATTAATTATAACTCTGATATAGTTAACTATCAGATAATTAACTCTGATGGTTGTGAAATGGTGATTTTTCTAACTACATTATTTCTTCCACATTTATTAGTTGTTATTTTGTAGGGAAAACTGTAGGGAAAAGTTTTCTCTTTTCCCTGATCAGTAGATGGAAAGCATACGGACCCATAGATTCTTATTTTGCTCAATGTGTTATACTGTGTTATTACACTTATTTTCCATCTCAGTTTTCTCAGATTTGGCCTGTGGAGAATATTAAGCTGGGTTCTGCACTCCAAAAAATTGAACCCACGTCTGTCGTGTCTCCTACATTGGCAGGCAGAGTCTTTACCACTAAGCCACGCAGTTCTACCTTAGGAAGATAATTACTTTGGTAGCACTGAAAATGCATTGAAGGGAAACCAGTTCAGAGGTTAATTACTATGACTATATTATATATTATATATGATATATAATTATATATATATACACACATACACATGCATACAGTTGATTCTCATTTCCATGGTAGTTGTATTCTACAAAGTCAACAATGAATTAGCAAATACTGACCCATTGCTCCTTAGAGAAATACAGGGTAAGATTCCTGTAAGCCTCTGGTCTCTTTCCATCAACCCATCAATACATAACCTTGTTTTATATATGTTTCTGTTTAAAGACACCTTACTTAATATATATTATTAATTCACTAACATCCTAATCACAGCAACAGCACTATAAATTCACATCTGAATGCAGTTGATTTAACATATTTTTTCCTGAAAGGCACATCACAGCTGGGGGACACTAGACAACATTTCAGCACTACACTTGGGGACCTTTATAACTGAAATTACCAACAACAATCCAAAATGTGAAAAATCTGGCCCTAAATAGATCACAAAAATGATATTTGTTTACAGTATGAGATCTGAAAGAAGGCGAATGCCACCTCATTCAACCTCAGCTGGGAATATAAATGTCATGTGACTCAAATTTTTGCCACTCTGTACATGTCCATGAGTGACCATGAAAGCACCAGGAATATTGATTTTGAGGCTACAAATAAATTTTAATGAATAGGCAAATTTGCAAAAGCAGAATCTGTGGATAATGAGTATCGACTACATACCTCAGTTCAGTTCAGTTCAGTCACTCAGTCGTGTCCGACTCTTTGCAACCCCATGAATCGCAGCATGCCAGGCCTCCCTGTCCATCACCAACTCCTGGGGTTCACTCAAACTCACGTCCATCGAATTGGTGTTGCTTTCCAGCCATCTCATCCTCTGACATCCCCTTCTCCTCCTGCCTCCAATCCCTCCCAGCATCAGAGTCTTTTCCAATGAGTCAACTCTTCACATCAGGTGGCCAGAGTACTGGAGTTTCAGCTTTAGCATCAGTCCTTTCAAGAACACCCAGGGCTGATCTCCTTTAGAATGCACTGGTTGGATCTCCTTGCAGTCCAAGGGACTCTCAAGAGTCTTCTCCAACATACCTACATATGTATAAAAGTAAACCAGTGCAATGTTAGTGGAGACAAAAATGAAGGATTTGATCAACTAAATGTGGGTATGGGGAGAGATAGAAGGCAAAGATGATGCTGAAGTTTCTATTTTGAAAGACTGGGTAAATATTAATGCTATTACCAAAAAAATATAATCCTGAAAAAGAGACTGGAGGAGAAAGATAATAAAATTTTGGAAATATAGAATTTTAGAACAAGGATAACATCCTGGCAGAGATAGATAGTAATTGTGATGATACGAAACTGAAGCACCAGAGGCCATAGCTAGACATAAAATTTGATTATTGGTTACACATAGAATACAATTGAAGTGTTAGGACTACAAGAGATTACTTAGGTAAGAAGCAAAAAAATCCATGATAGAACCTTGAAAAATGTACTAAAAAATTAAGGTGTCTAGAGGAAGAGAACCAATGAAAGAGCCAAGAAGACTGTGGGGGAAAAACTCAAATCTAAGGGGATTACATACGTTTTCCTTGTAACTCAGTTGGTAAAGAATCTGCCTGCAATGCAGGAGACCTGGGTTCGATTCCTGGGTCAGGAAAATCCCCTGGAGAAGGAAATAGCAACCCATTCCAGTATTCTTGCCTGGAGAATCCCATGGACAGAGGAACCTGGCAGGCTACAGTCCATGGGGTCGCACAAGTCAGACACGACTTAGCAACTAAACCAAGGGGATTAAAAGAACAAAAACAACTAAAAAGGCTAGTAAATGATCCCCAAGCAGAACAGGAAGTAAAGGAAATACATGTCTAAACATGTATGTTATACAATTCTAAATATGCAACATTCTTTGTATATTTGGTGCCCCTTGCCTGTGTCACACTCTAATTTTTATCATGTTTTCAGATGTTAGAAATGATATAAGATTGGAGAAAGGTAGATATCCCACAAATACACCAGAGTCCAAATGGACCAAGATGATAGTTTTTTGGAAAAATTGGAAACAACTTGTACCATCAATGTCACGACAGAGAAAGTATATGAACCAAAAATAATGAAAAGCTGATCCATGATGTCATGTCAAGAAACAGGTTTTTCTATCCCATTGCAGTAAGGCTTATCTATAAGGAAAGAACAGGAGCAGAAAAACCAGGAGAGCAGACTTCAGAAAGAAAAAACGAGGAATATTGAAGCATTAACCAGAGTTTTCAGAGAGAAGACTTCCATTTCCTGGGAATGGCAGGCTGGGTTATTTGAACAACTCTCCTGCTGAAACCAACTAAAAATGCCAGGTATAATAAACATGTTTCTAATAGGTACAAAGAACTAAGAAGATATTAAGAAATAACAAGCCAAACAAGAACCCAGGATGATAAGTGAACACAAAAGCTACTTTCAACCTGAAAACATTTGCCCAACATGAAAATGTGAGTTTTCGTTTTCTCAGGATGGAGAGTGTGTCTTGTAGGAAGGGAAATAGAAAATTCAAAGCAAGGTACATATTAGTTGAGAAATTAAATAGGAGACCCTCCTCTCAATAAGTTGGTACTCTAGCTACACCCTTGGAGTCAGGGTGACTCAGTAGCAACCCAGCCCCCACCACTTCTTGCATCTCAGATTTACATTACCTGAGCAGTCTACAGACCCTCAGAATTTAATTTGCATTAAGATGACCCTGGACTGAGAGTGTCTGTGGCTGCTGGCAGAAGCAAATTCTAAACCTACCCAGGGGACCTCCCTGGTGGTAGTGGATAGGAATCTGCCTGGCCATGCAGGGAACATGAGTTCAATCCCTGGTCCAGGATGACCCCACATGCCACGGAGCAACTAAGCCCTACGAGCCACAGCTACTGAGCCCACGTGCTGCAACTGCTGAAGCTTGTGCACCAAGAGCCTGTGCTCTGCAACAGCAGAAGCCACTGCAACAAGACACCTATCCTCTACAAAGAGTAGCTTCTGCTTGCCGCAACTAGAGAAAGTTCGCACACAACAGTGAAGACCCAGCACAACCGAAAAACTACATAAATAAGTAAATAACCTGCCCAGGGAATAAAATAAAATACATTCATCCTGAATTCACATTATTTCTATGAATAATTTTTCGAATAGAAAAACAAAATACAAGAGAACCAAGTGTATACACACAAAAAAGTCACTATGGACAAGAAACAATGGACAACAGAGCAACAAAGATTATAAATATTGGTACAATCAATCAAGCAAACTATAAAGCAATTATGCTTTAGTGTATTTAAAGAAATACTAAAAACAAGCTTGATAGTATCTGCAGGGAATAGAACTGACTGTGAATGAGGTAGGGAGACAAGGCTAAGGACAACAAAGCTTTGGGGAGAAAACGTGGAAGATTATGTTTCATACTAATCTAATGAAGAAAATCAATAACAATACCATCACTTTCATCAAAGTGCTATTAAGCCCCCACTATGTAGCAGATAGAGTTCTAGAAAAACATCTATTTCTGCTTTATTGACTATGCCAAAGCCTTTGACTGTGTGGATCACAATAAACTGTGGAAAATTCTGAAAGAGATGGGAATACCAGACCACCTGACCTGCCTCTTGAGAAACCTGTATGCAGGTCAGGAAGCAACAGTTAGAACTGGACATGGAACAACAGACTGGTTCCAAATAGGAAAAGGAGTACATCAAGGCTGTATATTGTCACCCTGCTTATTTAACTTCTATGCAAAGTACATCATGAGAAATGCTGGGCTGGAAGAAGCACAAGCTGGAATCAAGATTGGAAAAAATATCAATAACCTCAGATATGCAGATGAACCACCCTAATGGCAGAACGTGAAGAGGAACTCAAAAGCCTCTTGATGAAAGTGAAAGAGGAGAGTGAAAAAGTTGGCTTAAAGCTCAACATTCAGAAAACGAAGATCATGGCATCTGGTCCCATCACTTCATGGGAAATAGATGGAGGAACAGTGGAAACAGTGGCAGACTTTATTTTTCTGGGCTCCAAAATCACTGCAGATGGTGACTGCAGCCATGAAATTAAAAGACGCTTACTCCTTGGAAGAAAAGTTATGACCAACCTAGATAGCATATTCAAAAGCAGAGACATTACTTTGCCAACAAAGGTCTGTCTAGTCAAGGCTATGGTTTTTCCAGTAGTCATGTATGGATGTGAGAGTTGGACTGTGAAGAAAGCTGAGCACTGAAGAATTGATGCTTTTGAACTGTGGTGTTGGAGAAGACTCTTGAGAGTCCCTTGGACTGCAAGGAGATCCAACCAGTCCATTCTGAGGGAGATCAGCCCTGGGATTTCTTTGGAAGGAATGATGCTGAAGCTGAAACTCCAGTACTTTGGCCACCTCATGCGAAGAGTTGACTCATTGGAAAAGAGTCTGATGCTGGGAGGGATTGGGGGCAGGAGGAGAAGGGGACGACAGAGGATGAGATGGCTGGATGGCATCACCGACTCGTTGGACGTGAGTCTGAGTGAACTCCGGGAGTTGGTGATGGACAGGGAGGCCTGGTGTGCTGTGATTCATGGGGTTGGAAAGAGTCGGACACGACTGAGGGACTGAACTGAACTGATGTAGCCGATCTCTGTGGTTTTTGCTTGTCTTTTCCACTCCCTTCCTCTCAAGTAGCAATCTTATTTTCCTTAATAAGGAAACACACATACCACAAGAAAGACTCGCCTTCTTTCAGGCTCCAAGAGTGGCAGTGAGACCGCAGACTGACCAACTGAACCACTCCCTTCACCTGGTGACTGTAACTGATTCAGGAGTGGGACTGTTTTCCAAGAAAGACCAATGAACATAGGACTTTTGCTGGAACTCCTGGGTTAGCTGGAACTGCTGAGGTTGCTAACCTGGTAGTCTGGAAGTCTGAGGGCTGTCTTAGGACCTTGAGGAGACAGTGTGCCTGTAGACAGAGCCAACACCAAGAAAAGAGAAGTGAAGAAAGAGAAATAGATTCCTGATGATAGCCTTTAAACATATGGATTCTATGCCTATAGGCCAGAAACATCTCCATTTCTTATACCAGGTAGTACATTCCCTTTTTATGCTTAAGTCAGTTAGAGTTGTGCTTCTATAACTTGCAAATTAGAGTCCTGGTATATAAGAACAGTATTCAGAGCCTTGGACTGGTCACCAAGGATGAAATATCTGAAAGAGGGAGAGTTGGTCTTGGAACGGAAATTTTTAAAAGAGAATATGGTTTAAAAATTCAGGTAATGAGACTTATCTATTGCCAATGCATCCTAAAATAATCTCTTTCTACTGATTTTCATAGCATTTTATCAATTACCCGATCCCAGCACTCAAAACATTTTACTTGGTATTGTAGCAAAATTTGTATATCTTTATCTCTTCTATATGAGAGTTTAAATTTAAAAATAAAGTTCAGACTTTATTTTTCTGGGCTCCAAAATCACTGCAGATGGTGACTGCAGCCATGAAATTAAAAGACGCTTGCTCCTTGGAAGGAAAGTTATGACCAACCTAGATAGCCTATTCAAAAGCAGAGACATTACTTTGCCAACAAAGTTTCATCTAGTCAAGGCTATGGTTTTTCCTGTGGTCATGTATGGATGTGAGAGTTGGACTGTGAAGAAGGCTGAGCGCCAAAGAATTGATGCTTTTTAACTGTGGTGTTGGAGAAGACTCTTGAGAGTCCCTTGGACTGCAAGGAGATTCAACCATTCTGAAGGAGATCAGCCCTGGGATTTCTTTGGAAGGAATGATGCTAAAGCTGAAACTCCAGTACTTTGGCCACCTCATGCGAAGAGTTGACTCATTGGAAAAGAGTCTGATGCTGGGAGGGATTGGGGGCAAGAGGAGAAGGGGACGACAGAGGATGAGATGGCTGGATGGCATCACCGACTCGTTGGACGTGAGTCTGAGTGAACTCCAGGAGTTGGTGATGGACAGGGAGGCCTGGCATGCTGCGATTCATGGGGTCGCAAAGAGTCAGACACGACTGAGTGACTGTTCTGATCTCTTCTATAAATCTGCATACCTGTGGAGGAAACAATCACATAGAATTTCAGAGAAAGAAAGTGCCTTGGACAGCCTTAGAAGAACCTTCTCATTTCATAAATTGAAGTAGGGAGGACTTCCCAGGTGGTGCAGTGGATAAGAACCCTCCTGCCAGTGCAGGGGACACAAGTTCCCTCCCTGGTCCAGGAAGATTCAACATGCCGCAGAACATCTAAGTCCATGAGCCATGACTTCTTAGCCAGCTGCTTTAGAGCCTGTGAGCTGCAACTGAGCCCCAGTGCTATAACTCCTGAAGCCCGCACACCTAGAGCTTGTGTTCAGCAACAAGCAAAGCCACTGCAATAAGAAGCTCACACACAGTAATAAAGAGTAGCCCCCAGCTGCCATAACTAGAGAAAGCTGGTGGGCAGTAACATGCAGCCAAAAATAAATAAAACTTGAGGTAGGAACTATATTTTATCTCGGTATCTTAGATAGATTTAGGAAGTAATAATAATTGAAAGAATGAGTTGAAATGAAAAAAGGGAAGGCAATAATATAGAAGAGAAATTAAGGGGAAAAAAAGAGACATACTGAATGAAATTTATGTACTTTGGAGGTCTTCCTTGGTGGCTCAGTTGGTAAAGAGTTTGCCTGCAGTGAAGAAGATCCATGTTCAATCCCTGGATCAGGAAGATCCCCTGGAGAATGATTCCACAGACAGAGGAGCCTGGCGGGCTACACAGTCCATGGGGTCACAAGAGTCAGACACGACTTAGCAACTAAACCTACCTCTGTACTTTGGAAAAAGGAGAAGAGAGGTTGGAAGACACAGAATAAAGAGAAAAAGAATAAGAGAAGACACAAGAAATTAGAATCATTAAGCAATACTTATGGGCATCTCCAGTTGTTAGCTACATTATTGTGCCTTCTTTTAGAATCTTGACCCTTCTGAGTTTCCTCTGCTTTCACAAATAATAAAATTTATTTCTTAATATCCTGAGTGCACATTAAATGACAAAAGGAAGGAACTGTGGATGCATTCTTCATGGCAGGGGGAGCCCTCATTTAAATCGTGGAAGTAGCATGGAAAGTAGAAGCACCCTGGCCTGACTGATGATGAGTATATGTAAGTTCCTCTGGATTATCCTGTTAGATGAGACTGTGGTTTTCAATGATTTGCTTTCCCTTTCCTTTAGGATAATTATCTCACCCATTGCCATGGAGTCTGCAGTGACTTCTCGTGGGAGAAACACTCCTCCCTGGCCCACTGATACTCGTCTTGGCCATAGAATTTGATTTTGCCAACATGATGTATGACCCATGCCACATCCAAGCAGAAGCTTTAAGAACCATGGTTTGTCTTGTTCTTTTTCTTTAGATGTGAAAATGACATTTCATGCATGCTGAGTTGCTTCGGTCGTGTCTGACTCTTCAGCCATGGACTATAGCCTGCCAGGCTCCCCTGTCCATGGAATTCTCCAGGGATGAATACTGGAGTGGGTTGTCATGCCCACTCCAGGGGATCTTCCCGACCCAGGGAACGGACCTGTGTCTCTTTTGCCTCCCAAATTAGCAGGCGGGTTCTGAAACCACTAGCGCCACCTGGGAGACATTTCCTGGGGGAGAATGAATACACATGAATGTATGGCTGAGTCCCTTTGCTGTCCACCTGAAACTATCACAATATCATTAATCGGCTATACAACAATCCAAAGCAAAAAGTTTAAAAAGAAAAGAAAGAAAATTATGTTTCAAATAAGAGCTGCTCCCTTATCCTGAATCCTAGAATAAGAGGATAGGGGCAGCAGAGCCATAGCTGATCTTCAGATACCTCTGTTGTTCTAATTAACTGGGATTGAGGGACAGTTTGTTACCAAAGCAGAGCTGACTTATACATCATTGTCTTTGATGTGCAAACTAAAGTTTTTTTTTTTTTTTAAAAAAACAAATGCCTGAGTTACTTTGTTTCCAGAAGTACATATGCTCTGAGACAAAACTGATTCAGAAAAAAAAGGCAATGTTTGAAATATAAATGTGTATATGTTTATAAACCTTTTTTATTTCTCAATATCTATATTGTACATGAAAGAGAACCACAAAAATCAATCCATAATCTGTAAAATTCACAGATCTACAATGTCTGAGAATGGAATAAAAGAGAATAATCACATATTTTCCTAGGTTTCTTTCCTCATTGCAGGAAAAATAGATTACTTATAAATGTTAGAAAAAAAAATTATAAGGCAGTCTGTGTGTATAGAGAAGACCACCTCTTTCTTCACCACTACCACCATAAAAATATTTACAGACTATAAATATCTTGGTTTCAGGACCCACTGGTCATCTGATAGTTCAGTAATCGTCTCAGTGCAGAAAGAAAAATATGTTTCTTGGTTTTAGAGGAAGGAAAAGGAAAACAACTCCAATAGTTGCATTTTAAAATTCCAAGCTGCAAAGGAAATGTTTTCTTTCGTGAAAAACCAGTGAAGCAAGACTACCCTGAATTTTTATATAAAGCTCAAAAAAAGGGTAATGAACTGTGTAATACCACTTCAGAAAAGGTGAGCTTTTCATTTAAAAATGTGATAATAAAGAGCAAGAGTACTACCAGGAATACAGTATATATGTGAGTATGTATAGATTTAGCCAACCTGCTTACACAGTCCTCCTCTTCAAAAAAATCAAAATTCCTTTTCCTTTAAATATAAAACATAATACATTTTATCTCCCCCCCACACACCCAGTTTCTTTCCAAGTCACAGGAAAAAAGAAAATAACAATTAGAGGAAAAAAACTAAAGGAATGGCTTTTATAAGCCTTTTGAGTTTCAGTTTCAGGGACTTTTTAAATTTTTTTTTTTCTGAAAAGCTAGATATGCATAAAAAATAATAAGAAAAATATGCTGTTCACTGCATCTGAATCCTCATCTTTCAAACTGGACCTATTTGTGAGTGTCAGTTAGAGCCTGCCAACTGTAGAAGCTGTATTCCTGCTGGAAAGTCCTAGCATGAGAATATTATATTTCTTCTGGAGGGGACCCATTGCAATTTGCTAATATTCTTAAGGTGAGAGGGCAAATTCAGTCTGCCAACTGTACACCAAGTCGGTTTTGGAAGATGCTGATGGTTGGGTGTTCAGAAAGAGATTTTTTAGATTCTAACGTTTCCTATTTGTTAGTTTTTTGTTTTTTGTTTTTTTTTTTTTTAAGAAATACTCATCCATCAAACAAAGGGGTTAGATTTCCTTTCCTGTTTGGGGAAGAATCTGTTCTTTCCCCCTTTTTGGTGGCAATTCATTATTTTTACAAGATTAATCACTGGCCATAAATCTCATGTGTTTAAGGGACTTGGCCTGCTCTTTGCTGCATCACTGTAAAATATTAGTAAATCTAATATAACAGATTGTGTCATCCAACGTATGGGTTTTTGAAAGGGGAAGCCAAATGTAAGTAAATTGAATTGGCTGACTTCTAAGAACCAGAGAGTTGTATGTAGTGCTTTAGACTGAGCACAATCTCAGCCCACCTCTGCTCCTCCCCCTTCAGAAACAAATTCTTTAACTGCAATCCCCTGCCTGCTGAAAGGCTGGTCTTGTTGATCATGAAAGATCTTTATGCAGCCTAGTGAAATGGAATTAGGAATCTTTCTTTTCTTTCCCCTCCATTTCTCAGTGTACAAATAGCTGTATCAGCTTTGCCCCCACATGCAACTGCTCTGCAGGTGTTCATTCCTTCCAACCCTAACCAGGCATCTCCTCATCAGGTCCAATCACACTTCTCATGGTATTTTTGGAAGACAATGAGGTAACCCCTTCTTCCTTGGATGCCCCCTGCCTTTTAACCAGGCAATCACATGTTGCCAAAATCACAAACTCAAGCAGTTATTCTAGATCAAATAGGTAACATAAATGAATAAAGTGAGTGGACAGGGACTATGGTGAATTACAGGTTCCATGTCCTATCCAGAGTCACTACTTAGTTCTGGCCAAATTTTTTCACATAAGCATTTGACTTATCAAAGCCAAGTCTTTCCTTTTTCCAAGAGAAATGGTTTATCAGTCTACAGCCAATCAAGAAAACCACACAAATCGAATTTTTTGTTGTTGTTCAGTCACTCAGTCATGTCCAACTCTTTGGGACCCCATGGACTAGAGCACGCCAGGCTTCCCTGTCCTTCATCAACTCCCAGAGCTTGCTCAAACTCATGTCCATTGAGTCGGTGATGCCATCCAACTATCTCATCTTCTGCTGTCCCTTTCTCCTCCTGCCTTCAATCTTTCCCAGCATCAGGGTCTTTTCTAATGAGTTGGCTCTTCGAATCAGGTGGACAAAGTATTGGTGCTTCAGCATCAGTTCTTCCAATGAATATTCAGGATTGATTTCCCAATTAGGATTGACAAGGTCCCAGTCCTTTCAGCACAAGGGACTCTCAAGAGTCTTTTCCAACACCACAGTTCAAAAGCATCAGTTCTTCAGTGTTCAGCTTTCTTCATGGTGTCCAACTCTCACATCCATACATGACTACTGGAAAAACCATAGCTTTGACTGTAAGGACCTTCATGGGCGAAGTAATGTCTTTGCTTTTTAATATGCTGTCTAGGTTTGTCTTAGCATTTCTTCCAAGGAGCAACCATCATTTAATTTTGTGGTTGCAGTCACCACTTGCAGTGATTTGGGGGCCCAGGAAAATAAAGTCTGTCATTGTTTCCATTAAGGGCTTCCCTTGTGGCTCAATTGGTAAAGAATCTGCCTGCAATGCAGGAGACCTGGTTTCACATCCTAGGCTGGGAAGATACCCTGGAGAAGGAATGGCTACCCACTCCAGTATTCTTGCCTGGAGAATCCCATGGACAGAGGAGTCTGGCAGGCTACGGTTCATGGGATCACAAGAGTTAGATACAACTTAGTGCTATCTTTCTTTATTTCTAAGAGGTTCTTTAGTTCCTCTTCACTTTCTGCCATAAGGATGGTGTCATCTGCATATCTAACATTATTGATATTCTCCCAGCAATCTTGATTCCAGCTAGTGCTTCATCCAGCCCAGCATTTCTCATGGTATACTCTGCATATAAGTTAAATAAGCAGGGTGACAATATACAAGTCTTGATGGACTCTGTACAGCCAATGAAGAAAACCACACAAATCCAAATTTTTATGCTATGTTATATCCCAACTTCTACCTATAGCTAACAAACTTCAATTTTAAATATACATACATGCATACATGCATAACTTACCAAATTAAGTCTGTGGGCCTCCAGTTTGTGATAGTGAGTGACAGTATTTCTCTAGACAAGTAAATGGACAGAGTTAGCCTCTTAAAATAATTCACTGAAGTTCTAGTCTCAGCTTTTCGGGACAGCAGGACAGTGTCCTCCTTAGGACATTCACCTCAATAACTTCAGTCTATTTAACTTTGTGATCATTCATTCATTTATTCATTTACCCATCAAGCATTTATGGAATACCTATGCTAGGGGGTGGCTGTATAGAGAAATAAGACATAGTACCTGCCTTCAAGGAGCTTACAAACTACCTAGGGGGTCTGACATATAAACTAAAGTAATACGGCTATTAACATCCTATAATAGGAGTTTGTTGACTGCAAAGAGATAAACTATCACAGTGTTTTTTTAAATCAGTTCTTAAAATACAGTGCCACTCTGTCTTCCCCCAATCTTCCACACCAAGCTTATCCCACTTCATCCACTCTTCTCTCATATATACTAATTACTGCATATGCTGAAGGAGTTGGGTGTGTTTGCTGGCTGCTTCACACTCATTAAACTCCATAACTCTACCAAATTGTGCATACCAAGAAATCAGTTACCAACCACCCTCTTAGATACCTTGCATATGCAAATGGACAAATATAACTTAAGAGAGAAAGGGTATTTCTTGTTGCTCTCACTTTTCTCCTTCTGACTTCTCTCTTATTTTTACACCCCCAATCCCTTTACTCTAATATCCATTTCGCATATAAAGATAGAATATAATAAAAAAAGATAGAATATAGCAAAATGCCTGGCAAGAGTTTCAGCCACTAGAAAATAAAGTAATAAAGCTTAATCTCTCTTTAAAAAGTACATCATTTGCCCTTAGAGACATCTCACCCTAAAATGTAAATAGACATCCAAATACCCAGGATTGAGGAATGGCATTAGAATAGAAGGGTTTTCTGATGTTTGGGGATTATTTTTTTTCTGTATAATTTATAGCTGGATTTTGGGGGTCTCTACACAGACGAAAATCAACAAGTCAAGACAAGTTATTGACATCCCCTGGAATAACTGGTGTTTATTGAGCATCTTTTATGTTTCAGGTACTATGTTAGAGAATTTTTGCTAATTTAATAATTTAATTCTTACTATTACTCATTAATGTTACCACATTTCCAGATGAGGAAACAGATTTGGGAAAACTTAACGTGCTTAGTCGCTCAGTCATGTCCGACTCTTTGCAACCCCATGGCCTGTAGCCCACCAGGGTCCTCTGTCCATGGTGATTCTCCAGGCAAGAATATTGGAGTAGGTTGCCATGCCCTCCTCCAGGGGATCTTCCCAACCCAGGGACTGAACCCAGGTCTCCCAAATTGCAGTCAGATTCTTTACCGTCTGAGCCACTAAAATTACCCACTAGTTAGTAGCAAAGCCAGAGTGTAAATGAAGTTTTTCTGCCCCTGGACCTTTGCTCCTCCTACTAAACCACTGTTACTTTAAAGCAGACACCGAGTAGATCATTTCTTACCTAGTCAGGTGAGAGTTTACAAATATATATCACTTAGCTGACACCTGATCTTTTAGCCAAAGAAGAAAAGAGCCAGAGGACAATTGAAAATTTCAAATACAGTTATATATGACCAATTCTTAATAATAAGACTACAGTCTGCTTTCAGCCATGGTCCTGGCAAAGACATGGGGTATAATGCCAATGAATCACTTTCTCTGGTAATAAGTAGGATTTGGTAATAATTACATTCATAAGGTGATATTGGTTATTCTCTTGGAACTTATAGCAGGAGTAAACTGGCATCACTAAGACTGAGGATGGAAGAACTGACATATATACTTTTCATAGTACAAAGAGACAAATTGTCACTGGTTGCTATTAACATCAATTACCAGTGAGCTAATGCTGTTCAGCCTCCTCACAATCTCCCTTGGCTCAGCTGCCTACCTACTCCCACAGACTATAGATATCATATGCATTAATTAGTGCATATACTGAAGTAGTTATGTGTCTGCTGCATGCTTTACACCCAGTAAGGTTCATTACTCTATCAAATTATGCAAAGAAGTCAATCACACACCACTTTCTCAGGTTCTCAGATTGAAAAGCATAGATTCTAGAGTGAACCAGAAGGTTGAAGAGGGTCTGGTGTGGACCAAGTTCCCACCCATATACTTCCCAATTCCACAAGTTCATATTCTAGAACTCTAATTATCGAATAGATAGGAGCTGGACATCTCTAATGCAAGCACAGGAGGAGGTTGAGGAGTAAATATTAGGCCTTGATATTTAGTGTGGATACAATCAACAGGAAAAAAAGTCAGAGCAAGAGCAGAGCTTGGCTCTTTCCCTATGATTCTGAGCCAATCCTCAACTCACGCTCTTTTTTCAGATCCAAAACCCTTCCATTCGAGGTTTTACATCACTCTGTCCCTCTAATATTGTCCACTGGTTTTCACTACTTGGAAGCAAGTTCAGCCATGTGATGAACCCTTGTCTGGTCTCCTTCCTGTAAGAGCTCACAGGGACAGAGAATCAGCTTCCTGCCTAGTGTACCCATTCTGCTCCCAAACTCTGTTCATCTGTATGGTAACAGAGACTCTAAATGAAAGAGTCCCCTGAACCATTCCAGGGCCAATTATTTTAATAATACTTGATACCAACACATAATCATTTGAGACTATCCCTTACTGACTTTCCTTTGTGCTGTCATTTACTTCTTGATCAGTCTTCTTTATTCATCATCACTTTAGTACCTGGCTCACTGTTTCTCTCTCCTATCATCTTATTTATCATCTTAC
Organism: Bos javanicus; assembly: GCF_032452875.1. Taxonomy (NCBI): domain Eukaryota; kingdom Metazoa; phylum Chordata; class Mammalia; order Artiodactyla; family Bovidae; genus Bos; species Bos javanicus. Next base: position 56,485,190 of record NC_083881.1, on the reverse strand, counting down.
TTATTCCTATCATCTTTTTAAAATTTTATTTTTGGAGTCTCAGTTGATAAAGAGTCTGCCTGCAATGAGGGAGAGCCAGGTTCAATCCCTGGGTTGGGAAGATCATCTGGAGAAGGAAATGCCAACCCACTCCAGTATTCTTGCCTGGAGAATTCCATGGACAGAGGAGCTTGTTGGACTACAGTCCTTGGGGTCACAGAGTCATACACGACTGAGTGACCAAAACTTTCACAATTGCTTTATAATATTGTGTTGGTTTCTGCTGTACAATAAAGTAAGTCAGCTATATGGATACATATATCCCCTCTCTCTTAGACCTCCCTCCCATCTCCCATCCCACTCTTTTCTTCTAATCATCTTGGTGAACTTAACTTTAAATAGATAATTCATCAACACCTAGGTCTTTCAGTTTCTTGACTTCTTGAATTGCAGGGATGGCTTCTTACACAGCTAATGAAAGAATATTTCTATCCTATTAGCATTGGAAATGTAAGAATTTCTAATTCGCATGGAAATGCAAAAAAATATTCTCATAGTATTATATCATTCATCGCATAATAAGTACTATATTAAGATATAGTTTAGGTTATATAAGGTTGCCTGACTCTGTCATCTAATTATTCTATTTTTAACACTGCTTATTGAAATTATAAGCATTCCTTTAATAATGAAATATAATGAAATTAAATACTTAAATGTAATAATCTAATATGTGAAAGACTCTTAATGACCATTTTTAAGCAGGCACATTAAAAACCCATATGCAAAAATCTGACTTCTAGTATCACAATAAAACTACTTCAAAATGCAAACTCCCCCAGCTTGCATGATCTCTATTATGCTGGATGCATAGTTTATATTATTATATAGTTATTGGCTGATTTATACAGTCAACATTGAATGTTATTTGCACTTATTTACTAGATGCCACTAATAGTATCTAAGAATAGTGATAAACTACTGATAAATAATATAAAACCATACCCATCCACAAGGAAATAATTATCTAATTATTGAAGAGATAAATTATCTCTTCTAATTATTATTAAGAGATAATTATCTCTTCTAATTATTGAAGAGATAAAATTATTGAAGAGAGAAAATTAGAAAAGATAAAGAGATAAAGGGAATAAATAATTGATTTATGTTATGACAATGACTCTAAGTACATGAGGATATTAGATAGGTGTTCTAGTAAGTTATACATATCATCCACTAACCTATTCTGAATTATCCAAATGGGGGATTACATTGTCACGCAAGAAAAAAATATGGCTATAGATAGGCAGTGTAGAGCTGCTACTGCAATAGTTCCATGATATTACCAACATCCCAGTCTACTTCCCTCTTTATACTGTGCCATCTTTAGCTTTTTTTTTTATTAATTTGGTTATTTTGTAACCAGGAGATGACTGCTACACTTGCAACTTATAGTTCAAGTTCTAGAGAGAAGATGAAAGAGAAAAAAAAATCATACAATTTATCAGTAGATACAGAAAAAGCATTTGACAAAATTCAACATTCTTTCATGATAAGAATTCTCAACATTTAGGTATAAAAGGAATGTAATAAAGGTCATTTATGACAAGCACAGCTAACACCATACTCAATAGTTGAAAGGTTGAAGGCTTTTTCCCTAAGATCAGAAATAAGACAAGGGTGCCCCCTCTCATCATTGCTATTCAACATGGTACTGGAAGTTTCAGCCAGAGCAAGTAGGTAAGAAAAATAAATAGAAAACATCCAAACCAGTGAGAAAGATAAGATGATAAGATCACATCACCTCTGTTTGCAGATGATAGGGAAAATCCTGAAGACTTTATCCCTCTCCAAAAAAAAAAAACTGTTGGAGAGAGTAGAAAAATGGTCCCAGGGGCTTGGACATAAGGAAAATAGGGAGGGATTGGCAAAAGACTACAAAGTTTCAATTATAAGAAGAATAAGCGTTTCCCCTTATAAGGTTCAGACAGTAAAGAGTCCACCTGCAATGCAGGAGATTCAATTCCTGGGTCCGGAAGATCCCCTGGAATAGGGAATGGCTACCCATTCCAGTGTTCTTGGCTGGAGAATCCCATGAACAGAGGAGCCTGGCAGGCTACAGTCCATGGGGTAGCAAAGAGTAAGATGCAACTGAATGACTAAGTATGCACACATGTATACTGTATAACATGACAACTCTAGTTGATAAAACTGTATTATACAATTGAAATTTGTTAAGAGAGTAGAATTTAAATGGTCTTAATAACATGTGAGGTGATGATGTGTTTAACTAGATTGGAGGAATCTTTTCACAATATATACACATATCTAATCACCACAAGGTACACTTTAAATATCTTATTATTTGTCAATTATATTTCAATAAAGCTGAAAAACTGTTAGAACTAATAAATAAATTCAGTAAACCTGCTGGATACAAAAATCAATCATGTTTCTATACACTGACATTGAACTATCTGAAAAAAATTTTTTTTAAAAACCCCATTTACAATAGCATCAAAATCAATAAAATACTTAAGAATAAATTTAACCAAGGAGGTGAAAGATTTATATACTGAAAACTATAAAACACTGATGAAAGAAGTTGAAAAAGACACAAAGATTTTTTGCTTATGGATTAAAAGCATTAATATTGTTAAAATGTCCATGCCAGCCCAAACCATCTGTAGATTCAATGTATCCTCTATCAAAATTCAATGTCATTTTCCTATAATTTGTGTGTAACCACAAAAGACTCTCAATAGTCTAAACAATCTTGAGAAAAAAGAGCAAAGCTGTGAGCATTGTACTTCCTGATTTCAAACTATACTGTGCTACAAAGCTATAGTAACCAAAACAGTATGGTATTGGCATAAAAACAAATATAGATCAATGAAACAGAATGAAGAGCCCCAAATAAACCTATGCATATACAGGGAACTAGTATTTGACCAAGGATCCAAGAATATTTTCAGAGAAGAATAGTCTCGTCAATAAATGGTGCTAGGAAAACTGGATAGTCACCATACAAAATAATGAAAATAGACCCCTATCTAACACCAATCACATAAATTAACTCAAAATAGATTAAAGGCCTAAATGGAAGATGTGAAGCCACAAAACTCCTAGAATAAAACATAGGGAAAACCTCTTTGACATCAGTCTTGGTAATGATTCTTTTTATATGCCACCAAAAACACAAGCAACAAAAGCAAAAATAAACAAGTAGGACTATACTAAACTAAAAAATTTCTGCACAGCAAAAGAAACAATCAGCAAAATGAAAAGGCAACCTATAGAATGAGAGAAAATATTGCAAACCAAATAGCTAAGTGGTTAATATTTAAAACAGAGAGGGAAACACATACAACTCAAAGACAAAAACATAATTTGATTAAAAAGTGGGCAAAGAACCTGAATAGACATTTTCCCAAGAAAGACATAAAAATGGCCATAGAAAGGTGTTCAACATCACTAATCATCAGGATAATGCAAATCATGATGATATTTGTGATAAATGATAAACCTCATACCTCATACCTCAGAATGGTTAGTATCAAAAGACAAGAAATGACAAGTGCTGGCAAGGGTGTGGAAAAAAGGGAAGTCTGGTGCATTATTGATAGAACCGTAAATTGGTATGGCCACTAGGGAAAACAATTAAAACTAGAACTACCATTTGATACAGCAATCCTATTCCTAAGTATAAAAGTAAGATTGGCTATAAGTATAAGTTAAAGGAGATGAAATCACCATCTGGAAGAGATACTGCACTCCCATGCACATTGCAGTCTTATTCACAATATCCAAGAGATAAAAACAACCTTCATGTGAATGCATAAAGAAAATGTGATGTATATAAACAATGGAATATTATTCAGCCATGAGAAAGAAGGAAGTCTTGCCATTTGCAACAACATATATAAAACTTGAGGGCATTATGCTAAGTCAGATAAGTCAGAGAAGGACATATACCGGTATCACACATATGGAATCTAAAGATGCTGAACTTAGAGTAACTGAGAGTTGATTGGTGGTTCCAGGGCCTGGAAGGTTGAGGAAAAGAGATGCTGGTCAAAGGAATAAATTTCCAAATATAAAATGAATTGGTTATGGAAATTATATTCAGAATGATGATTATAGTTGACTATGTTATATAACTGTATACTTGAAAATTGCTAAGAGAGTAAATCTTAATTGTTCTTACCACACAAAAAGACACACAAAAGGTAACTATATGAGGTAAAAGATATAAGTAACATTAAGGGCTTCCCTACTGGCTCAGAGGTTAAAGTGTTTGCCTGGAATGTGGGAGACCTGGGTTCAATCCCTGGGTTGGGAAGATCCCCTGGAGAAGGAAATGGCAACCCACTCCAGTACTCTTGCTTGGAGAATCCCATAGAGGGAGGAGCCTGGTAGGCTATAGTCCATGGGGTCACAAACAGTCGGACATGACTGAGTGACTTCACTTTCACTTTCAATAGTAGAATCACTTATATGTATATGTATATCTTACTTACAAAATGTTATATGTCAATTTTTTCCCAATAAAGCTGGAAAAAACATGAAAGAAGCACCAGGAGGAAAAGGCGATACCATGTCTAAATTGGGAAAGCAATTCCTGGAAATTCATTTCTGTCTCACTAGCCAGAATATTATCACTCCTTGCCACAAAAGCGCTGTCCAGAACAAAATTGCTTGCATGCTGTCATTCAGTCATGTCTGACTGTGACGCTATAGACTGTAGCCCCCCCCCCATGCTTATCTGGCCATGGGATTTTCCAGGCAAGAGTACTGGAGTGGGCTGCCACTCCCTTCTCCACAGAACAAAACTGGGATTCTATAAAAGAAAAGGAAAAGTAGGGTTGATGTAAGTAGATGACTATTTGTTTCTGCAATATTGAGAATTGAAAGAACAGAGAAAATTCTTGGAAATGGCTTCATGGAGGAAGTGAAACAACTCCTTGATCTTGAAAGATGTCAGGATCTGGTTATCCCAAAGAAAACAGAAATTTACTCCAGTGGCAGGAGCAGCATGACCAGAAGTGGAGGGCAGATTTGCCTGATGAGCCTGACATATTCAGAGAAGAGACTAAGGAAAGACTATGCCTGGGAACAATGAGAGAACACTGAATAGATGGAGTGCATTCAAGTTGTGGAGATCTTTGTGAAGGCTTTGGAATTGACATGGAACAGATTAAGGACTGGGCATCCCCTGGTGACTCAGTGGTAAAGAATCTACCTGCAATGCAGGAGCCGCAGGAGACATGGGTTTGATCTCTGGTTTGGGAAGATCCCCTGGAGTGGGGCACAGCAACCCACTCCAGTTTTCTTGTCTGGAGAATCCCATGGAGAGAGGAGCCTGGTGGGCTACAGGCCATGGGGTGGCAAAGAGTTGGACATGACTGAAGTAACTTAGTATGCACATGTATTAAGGATCTATGGAAAGTTTTGAAGCAAGAGAAAGAATGTGTTTAACTAATAGTTTGAGAAAACTTTTTGTGGTTGCAGAATGTGGTACAGATTAAAGTGGAAAGAGATTGGACATATTTGCTTATGAAGTCACTGAATAACATTCAACTGCCTTCACTGCGTCAATTATAGTGGTTGCCCAACTGAAGGTCTTGGAGTTACCTTGACACAAGTGTTTCCTGACTAATGGTTCACAAACTGGCAACCAACCATGACATGTTCTCTGATCCTCCCAGAAAATGTGCTATTTGTACTGGAGTCTTCACTAACCAGTCACTATCAGAACAATATTGTCACTATATTTTTCAACATATGAGACATTCTCTACCTTGGAATTGTGGCAATGGGAAATTTTTGAGAAGGAAATGCAAGTGGTAATCTTTTAAAAGAAGGCCATTTTTATTTTGGTCAACATGTTTAGACGTGTTGACAGCATCATGTGTAGAGAAGTGTGTGAAGACTAATTTTTATGCCAGTGTCTTTTTCAAACTCTGTGCATGAAACCCTGGTTTAATGGCCTGCCTGACTCACTCTCCATTCCTTTCCCATCCCTCATTCTCCATCCCTTGGGCAACTCATATTTCTACAGCAGGCTGAAACTTAGCCCACCCTCTATCTTCCTCTCTCCTTTTAGAGGGTAAATTCTGGAACCATAATCACCTAGCTCAATGACTCAGCAACCCAGCATGAAGTCAGCCTTGTTTCTGATTAACCTTTGAATCCCTTTCTGGTGATTGGGTTCTAGTTTTGTTTTTCCTTATTGAACACCCTGTTGTGACTGCCTGACCCAATGCCCACCTCTCCAGAGCTAGGGTTCTGCCTGGCTCCCGTGGGTCCTCCTTAAGGCCAGTGTCCTAACCCTGAGTCTCAATGCCCTCCTCTCTCTTTGCTAAACCTTTCTGATGCTTCTTCTCTTCCTGTTGACATTTCTAACTCTTTCTCATAACCAAATCCCCAGCAGCTCACCTGCCAATACTTATTTTCTCCTGTTTCCTATGGCTGAGATTTGACTGGTCTCCTGAGTCAAGTTTGTTGAACAACTGACTAAGACCCTGATTCAGATTAGTCCTTTATTTTTATTCAGGTTCACATCTCTGAGCCAGTCTTTCAGCTTTTTAATGTGGAAGGATTTTTCCCTAAAATATTAATACATTTTTATTCTTTATGTTTTTCCCTTCCCCTTCCATTCCAAGCAAGTAACCAGGCCCTTAGTAATTCTGTGATGCAGAGAATTTTGCTAAGAAGGCAGAAGCCACTTAAAGAAGATGGCTTTTTGCTTTTTTTTTTTTTTTTTTGGCTATTAGAAAAAACTTGTTGTTGTTTAGTTGCTAGCTAGGTCATGTCTGATTCGTGCAACCCCATGGACTGTAGCCCTCTAGGCTCCTCTGTCCATGGGATTTCCCAGGCAAGAATACTGGAGTGGGTTGCATTTCTTTCTCCAGGGGATCTTACCAGCCAGGGAGCGCACCTGCATCTCCTGAATTGGCAAGCGGATTCTTTACCACTGAGCCACCAGGGAAGCCCTTTGGGAAAAACTTACTGAAGAGCTTATATTAAATGGGTAGAATACACATTTCTCTAAATGTGTATTCTACAGAAAAAAAAGGATGAGGACACAGGACCATCTCAGGGGAGTACTCCTGGGGCTGACAAGGCCTCAGAGATTTGTCTGTATGAGTTACCAAGGAACCTAGGCCCAGGAACCTCCATGCCTGTTTCCCACCCCCACATACAGTACAGAAGGTACACAGCTACAAAAAATGGAAGGACCCTCCCAGCTTGGATGAAGCTGTCTCAATAGTAGCAGTGTGGACCTACAACGGGAGGGGAAGCAACAAGAATGAGACTGATTATCCCTCCAGCCTACTGTGATAGGGGTTCAAAGAGGGATTCAGTTTGGTATTCTAAGTAATCCTAGATAACATAGCTATAAATAAGGCACAAACACTGCCTTCAAGGAATTTCAAGATAACTATGGAAAATAAGACAAGGTTGTTATTTGTCATGGTGTATATGTACTATACATATCTTAATATATAATGTAACATAGCCTAAGAACATAATATCTGTGCCATCAAAGAAGTAAAAAAATTTACCTTTGATTGGAAGATTCGGAAACATCCTTCACAGACCTAAAGAGTTTGGTAAAATTGACATAAGCAAAACCTCTCAAGTTGGAAAGAACAAAGAAGTTAAAGCAACATTCAGTGGGAAGTCCATTTGGCTGAAACTCACAATGCCTCAAGTGTCACTGGAGGAGATAAAGTTAGAGATGAAACAGGACATGGTGACACTCTGTTCTGCTGACAGAGAGAACAGAATATGCAAAGTGATCAGAGGAAATGTGTTTACAATGTGGGAGACTAATTCCAGACAGTAGACTCATCCTGCAGTATGTCAAGAGTTAGTAGGGACATAAATACAAACTAGTGATCTCTTATCTCATTTATAACAAATGGTAGAACCAATCAACATAAAGTAAGATTGGCAACAGCCACATTGTGAGGACTTCAATTTGACCTGGGACAGTTAGACTTACTAAAAAACAGGAATCAAAAGGAAGTCCAAAAATTACAAATAGACTAAGTCATAATTGGTATACTCTATATGGGCAAAAAAACTATCCAAGGAATCAAATTTCACTGCAAAGTTCTCACAGGAAAAAAAAAGTCTCTGTAAAAATAATAAAACAAGTTAATTAAATAAGAATGAAATGGAAATATTAGAAATGTTTAACTGTATGCTATAGGAATCAACAAGGAATGAAACTGACTTGGTACAAGTTACTCTGGAAAAATAGTTTCTCAATAAAAATATATATTTCCTGTGGAATGATTACTGTTGTGTGAGAACAGAAGCACCATAGGGGTAGGAACTTTGTCTTATCCACTGCTGAATCATCAGCACTTAACCCAATAAAGTCTCAGATTTTCATTTCCATTTAATTTCATTCAGCCAACTTGGTAATTATTTCAGTTCAGTTCAGTTCAGTCACTCAGTCGTGTCTGACTCTTTGCAACCCCATGAACCACAGCACGCCAGGCCTCCCTGTCCATCACCAACTCCCGGAGTCCACCCAAACCCATGTCCATCAACTCGGTGATGCCATCCAACCATCTCATCTTCTGTTGTCCCCCTCTCCTCCTGCCCTTAATCTTTCCCAGCATCAGGGTCTTTTTCAAATGAGTCAGCTCTTCATATCAGGTGGCCAAAGTATTGGAGTTTCTAGCTTCAGCATCAGTCCTTCCAATGAACACCCAGGACTGATCTCCTTTAGGATGGACTGGTTGGATCTCCTTGCAGTCCAAGGGACTCTCAAAGAGTCTTCTCCAACACCACAGTTCGAAAGCATCAATTCTCTGGCACTCAGCTTTATTTATAGTCCAACTCTTACATCCATACATGACCACTGGAAAAACCATAGCCTTGACTAAAAGGACCTTTGTTGGCAAAGTAATGTCTCTGCTTTTTAATATGCTGTCTAGGTTGGTCATAACTTTCCTTCCAAGGAGTAAGTGTCTTTTAATTTCATGGCTGCAATCACCATCTGCAGTGATTTTGGAGCCCAGAAAAATAAAGTCAGCCACTGTTTCCACTGTTTCCCCGTCTATTTGCAATGAAGTGATGGGACCGGATGCCATGATCTTAGTTTTTTGAATGTTGAGCTTTTTTTTTTTTTTTTTTTTTTAATTTTATTTTATTTTTAAACTTTACATAATTGTATTAGTTTTGCCAAATATCAAAATGAATGTTGAGCTTTAAGCCAACTTTTTCACTCTCCTCTTTCACTTTCATCAAGAGTTCTTCTTCTCTTTAGTTCTTTACTTTCTGCCATAAGGGTGGTGTCATCTGCATATCTGAGGTGATTGATATTTCTCCTGGCAATCTTGATTTCAGCTTGTGCTTCTTCCAGCCCAGCATTTCTCATGATGTACTCTGCATATAAGTTAAATAAACAGGGTGACAAAATACAGCCTTAACATACTCCTTTTCCTATTTGGAATCAGTCTGTTGTTCCATGTCCAGCTCTAACCATTGCTTCCAGACCTGCATACAGGTTTCTCAAGAGGCAGGTCAGGTGGTCTGGTATGCCCACCTCTTTCAGAATTTTCCACAGTTTATTGTGATCCACACAGTCAAAGGCTTTGGCATAGTCAATAAAGCAAAAATAGCTGTTTTTCTGGAACTGTCGCTTTTTCGATGATCCAGAGGATGTTGGCAATTTGATTTCTGGTTCCTCTGCCTTTTTTAAAACCAGCTTGAACATCTGGAAGTTCACAGTTCATGTATTGCTGAAGCCTGGCTTGGAGAACAAGTCTTTATTAGATGTTCTGAATAGACTTATGAACAGGAAAGACATTGCCCTTGACCAATGGAGCTCTTTTAGGGTCCCAGGGTCTCACCAAGAAATCTAAGCATGCATTGCTATCCAGTGAAGTCACTAGGATTCTGAATCCAATTTTTGCTCCTCTAGGCCTCAACCTATTCAAGTAGAACCCATCTTCTTTAGCCTCAAGAGTCATTATAAGCAATGTGGAGCAAGGTCTCATCATTGATTTTGTCTTTTTCAGATTCTTCTCTCTCTTTGTTTTTTTTGATATTATTGTTGATATACAATATTATAGAAGTTACAAGTGTAGAATATAGTGATTCACAATTTTAAAAGGTCATATTCCTCTTATAGTTATTATAAAATACTGGTTACATTCCCTGTGCTGTACAATATATCCTTGTAGCTTATTTATGCATAATAGTTTGTACCTCTTAATCCCCTGCCCTTATAGTGCCTCCCCGCTGGCAACCACTAGATTGTTCTCTGTACCTGTGAATCTGTTTCTTTTTGTTATATTCACTAGTTTGTTGTATTTTGTAGATTCCATATATAAGTGATGTCACACAGTGAATTGGCAGCATTTTAATCTCTCCCCCCCACCCCCATGGAACTATTTAGGTACAACTGTGTTTCAACTTATTCTCATCCCCAGCTTAGTAAAAGGTTGCAAAATAATACTCTACCACAAGTAAATTAGAATTCAGGAGTTAAGTCCAACTCCACTTAAAATGTACATAATTACCTCACACATTCAGAAATTATGATCCCAACTGCTTATAACTTTGTATTTTGTCATTTAAAAGAAATTGGATTATTTTCAGACAATCAACAGGACTACGTATAGCACAGGGAACTGTACTCAGTACTCTGTAATAACCTACATGGGGAAAGAATCTGAAAAAGAAGAGATACCTGTATGTGCAAGCATGCTTAGTCGTGTCTGACTTTTTGCTACCCCATAGACTGTAGCCAGCCAAGCTCCTCTGTCTATCAGATTTCCCAGGCAAGAATACTAGACTCGGTTACCATTTCCTCCTCCAATGGATCTTTCTGACCCAGGGATTGAACGCATGTCTCCTGTGTCTCCTGCATTGGCAGGCAGATTCTTTTACCAGTGAGCTACCTGGGAAGCCCAGATACCTGTATATGTATAACTAAATCACTTTACTATACACTTGAAACTCATACAATATTGTAAATCAACTACATTCCAATATAAATATTTTTAATAAATCATTTTTAAAAGTAAAAACACATTAATTAATGTGGTATAGCCACACAACATAACATTATTCAGCCATAGAAAGGAATGAAGTACTGACACCAGCCACAACATGGTTCAGATGAACCTTGAAAACCTTATGCAAAGTGGAGGAAGTCACATGAAAGACCACATATTAGATAATTCCACTTTTATGAAAAGTCCAAAGGTGATAAAACCAGAGAGACAAATCGATAGGACAGTGGTTGCCTAGGGCTGGGGGCTGAAAGGAGTGAAGAGTGCTTCTGGGTACAGCGTTTCTATTTAGGGGATGAAGATGCTAAAAACTTCGAGTATGGTGATAGTAGCCACTCTGTCGGTAAACTGAAGTCCGCTGAATTGTTTATATACTGAAGTTTATGGACTGTAAATTATGTATCAGTAAAGTGGTTTTAAAAATCACACACAAAGCAATTGCATTATTTTAAGAATTAAAATCAAGGTAATCTTTGCTTCATCTTCCTGTATATTTATCAAAAATATCCTTTCTTCCATGTCTACCAAAATATGGTTTCTGGACTTGATAAATGATTTTTAAAAAGAAACAAGAAAACCTTTTCCCTTCAAACCCTTTGGGGTAATTACAAAAAAGAAACCCATCCCGGGGCCATTGGTGCCTAGTGCTTAACTACATGATTGTTTCACAAAAGAGAAAATGTCATTGGGTGTGAGTCGCTCTTCGAACCCAAAGTAAAAACAGATATAAGTTCTATTAAAAATACTCCCCAACTATTGTTTTCACAGAGATAAGTTCTCTTCTTTGTGAACACATTGAGCATATTTGGATTTCTCATGCCAGGACTGTGAAGCATTCTGATGGTAGAGAAAGCATAGGAGGTTAGAACAGCAGCTCTGTCTCCCCACCGTGGCCCACCATTCTCTTCCTCACTCTCTGCAACCATTGCCCCCATTTCCACCATGACCCACTCTTTTCTAAAACCTAACTCACTCATTTAACACACATTCACGGAGAACCTGTATCACTAAGGATGCTTTGAACTGAAGGCAAACCACACTCATTCCTCTTCCCATCCCCTTGTCAAAGGCATTTTGCCTTGATGTGTGGGAGGAAATGAGGAAATTAAGAGACTGTGCTACAGAGTTCCGAGGAGGACCTGTGAGACAGCCTCCAACCTGGGTCTGCCCATCGGGGTAGTATTTAAAGTTCTGCAGGAACAGCAAAGCAATTTAACAAACCATCCCTTCTCTGTTCTCCTTAGTAAGTTGCCACATCACAGCGCTTGAAAGACCAGAATATACCCTTTATTAATCTCATTACCAAGACTCAATCCCACCCCAGTTCTGACACAATAGGATTCTCAGAAGAGAAAACTTCACAGGGAAAGAGCAATAAATCAGGAGGCAGTTCCTCCTGTACTCTTCTCCAGCAAATGTATTTTCCAGGCAAATAGGAACAAGCGGCAAAAAAAAAAAAAAAAAACCCGCGAGCTCAGGTTTCCCTGTGATGCGATTACCACCTTGGAAGAAGGGGAGGAGGGTGGATGGAGAGAAAATCTGACCCTACCTTGGATTAAAAAAAAAAAAAAAGCTGGCATTTTGGCAGTCCGTCTACAAGTGCTTTCAGAATGCCAAGTGCACGGCAGAACGCAGCAGGACAGAGGCCTCCGCTCCTCGTGATAAGCCACTGTTTCTCTCGCCCCACTTTTCAATAGTGTCGGGTGAACGGAGCCTTGCGCTGCAACCTTAGACCCGGGAGAACAGAGGCTGCGAGGCAACCAAACACCCGCTGCAACCACCGGCCCAAGTGCCAGGCTGGGGGAGGGGCCGGCCGGCCTTTCTTCTCTCTAAAGAAAGAGCTCGCTATCTTGCCCTTGCTCTTAGCCTCTCCTTTTCTGCTGTGTACTCCAGGCAGGTGTATCAGTCAGTGGACCAAGTTGGGTCAGCTCACACCATACCTTTGCTTGGGCAATTGCACCCTCAGGGGTCTCCCAGGGTGAAGAGCTTGACTTCCACCTCATCTGTCCTTTTTATTTTGCAGTGTCAGGAGAACCAGCTTGAGTCCAACACACGGAACTTGACTTTGGCTGGATATTCTTGGGCACCATACGTCACCTCTCTGAACTTGTTTCCTCACCTGTAAGATGATTATTATACTTGCCCTTCAGTGACAAGGGTTTGGGATTAATAAGATAATACATAGAATACTTACAGTCAAGTCTAACACACAACTTGAACAGCACGGATTGAATACAGGTGTATGCACAAAACAGATGTGAAAAAACACACCTAGATTTTATTTTACCTGGAAGGGGCCTTAACGGTGCCTGTGTTGATTTGTTCCTCCTGCTCACCTGTCAGGATTTAACCTAAACCTCTCTGCCCCGAGAAAATCCTGCCTAACTTCAAAGAGTTCAGTGCTTTTTGCTCCTTATTTCCAAAGCAAATTGTTTGAGCATCTACACAACTGCAGTTCCTGCATGGTTGAATATAGTCATTTCCTTGTCTGTCAGCCCAGTCCTGCCATACTCTGAACACTTGAAAGGCAAAGAGGAGATTTTTCAGTGTGAGGGTTACAAGCACAGTCTCTGGGGCCAAACTGCCTGAGACTAAACCCATTTCTCTTTCTGCTAGTTAACTGTGTGCCTCTGTATTCTCTCTGAGTGACAATAATATTACCTGCCTCCCAAGGTTCTTAAAAGGGCGCACAGCATCACAGAAGTGCCATCTTGTATTACTGTTCTCCTCTGTGACTCCAGAGCCTGGGAGATAGCTGGTGCTTGATGCATGCGGGCTGAAGGAAAGTGATCCATGCATTTTATTCAGGGACAACACATCATATAGAGGCTCAAGAATGGCTAAATTGGTCCCCCAAAAAGTTGCAAAAAGATGCCAAAGAGATATTTGGTTACTCGTGCTCACTGCAGCACAATCCACAAATCCAAATTTGGATCCACCATGAGAATATAGAAATAACCTAAATGTCCACTGACGAATGAATGGAGGAAGAAAATGTGGTGTATATATATTATATAGACATATATACAGTAAAAATATGTATATTATATGTACAGTGAAAATAAAATATATTTGTATGTGTATGTGAATTTGCTGAATGTTATTCAGCCTTAGAAAAGGAAATCCTGCCACATGCTACAACATGGGTGAAATTTGAGAACATTATGCTAAGTGAAATAAGCCAGTCACAAAAGGACAAATGTTGTATAATTCTACTTCTATGAAGTATCCAACATAAACTCATAGGAACAGAAAGTAGAATGGTGGTTGGTTGCCAGGGACTGTTGGGAGGGGGAAACAGGGAACTGCTGTTGATGGATATAGAGTTTTAGTGATGCAAGATGAAATAATTCTAGAGAGCTGCTGTAGATAATATGCATAGTTAATGATTTTTAAAATGCAGAATTAAAGCCAAAAAAAAGAAGAGGAAATAAAGTGAATGTGTCAAGTTCAGCACCACAGGCCTATTTATGCCCAGTTCATCTCTGAGGTAAGTGCTGGTGTCCATGGGACAGTGAAACCTGACCTTGATACATGGTTCCCTCTTTATGGCAAGTACATATATCTCTATGTCTGCACAAAGATGTGTATTTTTTGCTGAGTGTCACGGACATCATTTGAGAGTCCTGAGGCTTTCAAGTGGGTAAACTGTACAGAATGAATGATATCTAAAGTGTTAAAGCTTTACTTTCTCTCTAGTCAAGTAGTTTGCTTTCCAAACACGTCTTCTGCTAGATAGCCTGATCTGTTTTTCATCGTAGCACTTGTCTCCACCAGCATTAATAACATAGTCATTGGGTTATTGGTCTTTCATCTTCTAGTAAAGTATAATTCCATGAGAGCATTAACTTGGTTTTATTCTCTACTCCATCCCCAGTATCCGGAAGAGTTCCTATCAACAGCAGATGTTCAATAAATGTTTGTTGAGTGACTGGATGGATGAATTAGTCCTCCTTGTTAGGGGAGGGACAAGAAAAAAGTAGATGGTCCTTAGCTCACCAAAGTTAAGGTGCCTAAGTTGGACAAGAAATTGTCTTTAAAAGGATAGAATACCTTGTTTCATTGCACTGCATTGCTTTACCCCCTCTAGTGTGGGCATACAGATCTCAGCTCTGCTGTGCAACACAGCAAATAAGAATTCAGGTATGATTCTTTAACTAGATATGTCCAGGACACACTAAACTTTATAGATGATTGTCAACTAGATTATTCCAGAAATTGAACTTAGTGACAAGAATTCGTTAGACATAGGAGATGGAAAAGAACAAATCCCTCAGGTCAGGCCAAGAAGACAGAAATAATTATATCCTGAGCCATTTCAATAAGTTCTCAGATAGCATTGCTTGAAAATGGATTCAGAAACAAAGAAAGTGTCTCAAACACCCAGTATCACCCAGGTATTCGTTTCATAAGCCTTCAAATACTGAGTCCTCACACTGAGTGAAAACTCTTCCTCTGCTGCTTTTCAAAGCCGACCAAATTCTCTACCAAAGACATCAGTTAGATTTGTAAGGCTTAGAACCCTGGGACTGAAGAGTCACTCTTGTAAGTATCTTGTAAGTAAGTAAGTATCTTGATGCCCTCTTTGCATGCCAATTAAGGGGATGAACCACCTTCCCCCCATTCCGACATGTG
The DNA here is from genome assembly GCF_032452875.1 of Bos javanicus. NCBI lineage: Eukaryota > Metazoa > Chordata > Mammalia > Artiodactyla > Bovidae > Bos > Bos javanicus. Next base: position 56,469,534 of record NC_083881.1, on the reverse strand, counting down.
GGGACACCCCATGTCTACAACCATCCAACAGGCCCTGTTCGTTCTGAAGCTCAGTTCCTTTGAGCCAACATTTCCATCTGTAGCATCTAATGCCATCCCCCCTGGGAGTCCGCAGAAGATTATTTTTACATGCTTCTTTAGGTTTTCTTGTGAAATACTGGATCAGAGTGCTTTTCAGAATGATAACTGGAGAGACTATCAAAGCTTCAGAGAGACAAGATACCAATGGCACTTTTTCTCTTTATTTTTCCTTGAAACAATCCCATGGAGGAGGCTTGGGGGAACCTTGGATTGGCTTATGATCTTCTTGCATCAACAAGCAGCGACCCAAACTGTCAGTAGCTGACTTTGCACAGCAGTTTGAAACCCAGAAACCAAAATAACTGCCAGTAAGAACCTACTGACAGCAAGATATTTCCCTTTTGTGTAACCCAGTCTCCGTTCCACCTTCCCTCCCAAAGATCATTCCACTGGGAGGGATCGTTTCCCTTCTCCTGCCCCTAGCAAGTGCCGCATGAATGCATCTGCAGTTTGTAAGACTCCTCAGTCAGATTGGATGTGGCAGGGAAAGATTTCGGTGGGATCAGAGCAGGAGATGAGATCTGAGACTTGAGCCCTCTCCAACCTTAACTCCCCATCAGGGTGGCTCAAGGAGAGCTCAGAGTCCTGGGACTATCTCAAAGAGTGAATGCATACATGCAAGTAAAACCAGATTAAAGCAACATCAGTGGCAGTATTCAAAGAGGAAATGGAGTCAAGAAGGGAAACAGGAAGCTGTCAGCAGATGTGAGCAAAAAAAGGAAAAAGATTTTGTCTCAGGGGTGGCAGTGGACAGACTCATTGAAGAGCAGTTAATATGCGACTTTAATGTTAATGATAATAATGATAGCTAGCATTTCTTATGGGGGAGCCTGGTGGGCTGCCGTCTATGGGGTCGCACAGAGTCGGACACGACTGACGTGACTTAGCGGCAGCAGCAGCATTTCTTAAGCACCTGTGATGCCCACTGTGGCAATTCTCTCCATACTTTAGCTTGTTCAGTCACAATGTAATATGTGCAACTGCCTTTAATTCTGTCTCTCAGATGCGGGTCCCAAGGCTTAGAGAAATGAATAACCTGAGCATGCTCATTCAGTTGCAGAGAAGAGCTATGATTTGAACTCAGGTCCCTGTGACTCCCATGTGGCTGTCCTAACCCCTGGGCCGGACTGCCATCCTGGGAGCTTTGGACTGAACTCTAGTTGGACTATTCCAGTTCTGACTCATGCCCTCCTTCTTCCAGCTCCCTGACAATCCAGCAGGCACAGGGAAAAGGCAGGGGTGGGCAGAATGAATCAGGGAGGCGACTACTGCTTTCTCCCTCTCCTAGGGGCTGCTCTCTGCTCAGATTCTTAGAGATGGGGTGGATTAAGATGGAATGACAGGGAGCAACAAGAAGTGCACACACGGGGCTCACTTTGCCATGCCACACGCCTCCGCAATATATGTGACCCACGACTCCTGGCCCTGTGAGGTACCCACTGGACTTGTTCTCTGTTGTCTCCATTTTCCTGTCTGAAAGCTCAGTTTGTTGATTATTCTTCTGTTTCTAATAATACTTTAGCTCAGCTCAGCTTTTGCTGACTCTTCACACTCTTTCCCATGAGCATTGTTTCCTTCAGCTGCCAATGTGGAGATCAGCAGAATGGGAACGCCAAAGGGAAGCCAGGGAGCCCCCGGGCAAGGCTTCCTTGGCAGCCGGGTTTTTGATTTGGCAAGAACAGGCAGGGATTCCAAAGAACACAAATATTCCCATTTTTCTTTTTGGCAGGATTAATGGATAAGTGCTTTAACAAAGATGGGAATAGGACAGAGGGAAGCTGGGAAGGAATGAATAAAGAGACCTTTGACAAGATAAGAGGCCAGCGTTGAGCTCATCTTCTAGGCTGCGAAGATGATGTCTACGTTACACTCACTCAGAAAACAGCCTTATCTCCTATATTCTCAGCAGTTTTTTCCACATTGTCAGAGCTCCACACATTTTTATTTTCTATGTTGGGAACAAAAACCATTTTCTTCCCCAAAGCTAACTACAGTTATGACGATGATAGCTATCCTGTCTATGAGACCCATCATTTTACTTGATGATGGTGGTTGGTAATAATGAAGACTCACAACTTCACAGTGAATCACATACCAGGCAATGTTCTAACCAATTTATATACATATTAACTCATATACTAAGACATGAGTTAACATATTAATCCTTACAGAAGTTTGAGATAGATACTATTATTATCCCATTTTACACATGAGGAAACTGAAGAACAAAGAATTTGACTTGCTCAAGATCATGACCCTGAGAGGTAGGTATTTACTTCCCAGGAAACCAAGGTTCAAAAGAGTTTAGTAACCTGCTCAAGTTCACACACAATGAGAAAATGGTGAAGTGAAATTTTAAACCAAATCTTCCAGACTCCAAAGCATATGCTGTTGGAACGTATGCTTGATTAACTCTCTAATTCTTGATTAACTTGATTGATTAACTCTCTAATTCTCTCTATTGATATAGATATATGTACAGACACACATATGTACATAATGCATACATATGTAAACACACATCCACACCCACACAGCCTAGCAAACCAGAGCTTTGATGGGGTCAAATAGCCATCTTGTGTTTCTCTCCAAGAATTTAGGACTGTTAGGTTCCAAGACAGCTTTTCTTAGTGCCTCTAAATATGTCACATGTGCACAAAAGGACCATATTTGAAAATGACTTGAGATACATAGAGAAGGCTGCTGAAGTCCCTTTTAAGGCCTTGTTCTGCCACTTGTGAGCTGAAAGGATCAATATTTTGGAATCCTGAAATTGTGAGAAGTTTGAGAAGTTCTATTTGAGAAGTTCTGCCTTAGAGAAATGTTCCAGGCACGTAAGCAGGAAGTGAATTGAAAACTTACCCCATGTTTCCTCCTCCTCATCTCTACTGTTTCCGTTTCTCCACCTACTCTGAACTTCAGTGTCTTCAGGAATAAAAAGAAATGTGCTAGACTTCCCTGGTGGTACAGTGGTTAAGAATCTACCTGCCAGTATAGGGAACACAGGTTCGATCTCTGGTCCTCGAAGATTCCACACACCTCAGAGCGACTAAGCCCATGCATCACAACTACCGAGCCCTCCTGCCCTAGAGCCCTGCTCTGCAACGAGAGGCCACTGCAATGAGAAGCCCACGCACCGCAGCTAGAGAAAGCCCACACACAGCAACGAACAGCCAAAAATATATATATAGGGAGAGAAATGTGCTGAATAAAGTCAGGTTCACCACTAAAAACAAATAAATAGGCCCCACCACCTGAAAAATCCCAGTTACAACTTTCCTTTTCCTTTCTTCTTCCTCCAGGGAAACCGAACAATAGTAATTAAAACGGAAGCATTAGGAAGCCCCGAGCTCACTGTGAATGCCCTTTGCCTGGAAGACAAAGCTGCCGATTCCACTTCCCCCCACCCCACGAACAACAACTACTGTCCTACGATGTCCATCATCAAAACCTGCCTGACAGATGAGCAGCATGGGCCTGTGAGGGTGCTGGGTTCCTTCCTAGCCAAAACGGTGAGCCACACCAAGTCACCGGGCGCAGGAATGCCCTGGCAGAAAGGCATGCTGTGTGACTGGCAGCCAGTCCTCTCTGGCTTTCAGTGTCATGTTTCTCAAATTCTAATTGATTTGCAACCACACCAGGAGGAGTTCTGCTCCATTTCTCTGTTACAAAAAGCTGGATAGCCCTAGGGCACAAGGGCTGTGGAGGTCTCTGGTGCTCAGGCTTGGAGTGAGTGAGTCCATTTCCAAAGCTGACTCCATGCAAGAGACAGAGAGAAAAGATGATGATAACCGCGAGCCTTCGCTTCTTTGCATTTTCCCCTTGGAAGCTGCACAGTGATAGATGCTGGGTAAACCTTGTTGCTTCCAATGCCAGATGCAAGGTACATGTGTTGTCAAACTAGGATTAGTTTGTTATTTCTCCTTTAAGTAGGTTAAGCTTTTTTAAGCGGGGGTAATTAAGATTATGACTAGACAACAAATGAAGAAATCATGGGGCTTAATGAGGGTATGGTAGTTACCCGCAAATGAAAAAGATAACAAGTTTGCTTTTATGTGTAGGAGAAAAAAATTTTTTAAAGAAAGATGAACAGGGAAATCTGGCATGCTGCAATCCATGGGGTCACAAAGAGTCAGACATAACTGAGCGACTGAACTGAACTGCACTGAAAGGAAAGATGGCAAGAAAAGATACACAGATACACAGCTCCATCTGCAATCCTTTGGCAGAGTTGGGAGCATTCACTGCCCAGGAAGGTAACTGGACGGTCCCTTTGGGAATTCATTTTTAAGAACAGTTTCCTCCCACTGCTTGTTGGCTCCTTAAATTATCTGTGGTTACTAAATTCAAAATACTTTACCCCCAAAGATAGAGGTGGTGATGTTGGCACAAATACTTTCTGATCACGGGCTCTGGATACCTGCTGAAAAGAACTCAGTGGAAAACAGAAAGGAGTAAAGGAGAGGAAAAGTCAGATGGTCGGTGCAAACTCTCTCAATGACTGTATCCAGAAACTGTTCCTCCAATCTGTCCTCCACTCCCAGGACTCCTTGCCAGGGCTTTCCACAACTCTCACTGTCTCACTCTTGAAGAAACGCAAGCCTCGCAACCTCCTTGCTTCTAGTTGCTCCTCCCACCACTGTATCCACCACACAAGGGCCAGATGGACTGCTCTAAAAGGCCAACTTGTTCATGCCACTCCCCTGTTTACAGTTATTCCTGGGGCACAGAAATTTCACCTTGAGGAGCATCTCCTGTAAGTAAAACGTGAATGTTTTCAAAGACAAAAATATTCAAATCAGCGTTGTGTATTGACTAGCAACATATTTAACGTCTATCATTAGTGGACTGGTTAAATAAACCATGGTTCAACCACATAATTGGGAAACACGAAGCTGTGGAAAAGAATGAGATAGAGCCAAATGTGCCAAATGTGCTGATACAGAACAATCTCAAGATACAAAGCAAGGTCTGTATAGTGTGTACTAGAGTGTGCAACAAAGGGCAAAGACAAGAGACGTTACACACACTGTGTCCACAAAGATACACAAGTCGTTGGTGATCATGGTTGCTTCCCAGGAGGAAGGCAGTGGAACTGAAGATCAAGGGTGCCAAAGATTCTTTTTATTGTGTGCTCCTTGTACATTTTAAAATCATATGTAGACATCACCTTTGTAATTAGAAACACTAATTTAAAAAAGTAAAACCAAAATCCTCTGTGTAATGAAAGAATCTAACAGACGCACTTCATCGCCTGGCCCCGGCCTACCTTGAGTCCTCTGTTGGCTCAGGTCACACCATGCCATTTGCCACTGCCTAACCAATCATGCTACCCAAGAACATTGCAAACCTATGCACACAGATGGGTCTCCTTATTTACACACGGAAGATACTAACAGCACCCATTGCATAGTTTTTTGAGAATTAAATGAGATAAAACACAAAGTGCTCATAACAGTGTCTAGCAAATAATAAGTTCTCCATAAATATTAGTTGCTATTATTCTATCCTAAAGCAGCCCTTCTCTTTGGAAAGGCTTTTGTTCCCTTCTCTTCCAACTGAAAGGCTACTTACACTTGATGGTCTAGCTCAAATATCATCTCTCCACCTTCTTCACAGCCTCCAAACTCTGAGCACTGTTCATACCCTTTGTGTAGTGCTTTTCATAGTCTCTCGCAATTAATAACATCCAGGGCTGCTTCTATCCATATCTTATGGGGTAAATAGAGCAAGGAATATGACTATATAACTTTATAGAGTCTAAGTTTTCAATAACTATTTAGAGAAGTTAATGTAATGAAAGCAGTAAAAAAATACCCAGAAGATGCAGCACGTACGTATCAAAGCAATCAAAATCCTCTCACAGTGTGTCTGCTAATGGTTTCCTCACTGTGTGACACTTAGAGGAATCTTCTGGGAAATACGGATTAGTATTAGTGCCAAGATTTCCCCACAAGGTGATCTAAGCACTTCATACCATTTTGGTTGTCAGGCCTCACTGTTCACAGTTCATCCTTCTTGCCAGAATTCTGGGCCAGCTTTTAGTACTTAGTAATATAGATTGTGAGCTAACACTTGGCCAATATGTAATTTAAAAGATTGACTGTGCATTAAAAGCCCTACAAGACCAAAAAAAAAAAAAAAAGACTTGAATAAATCATTATAAGAACAATCTCTTGGCTGATTATCATTTTGGATTTCAGTCTCTAATATTAATATACTTAACAATATTCACTTGTCCTTCATGTTCATATGGAGAATAATAAATTATTCAGAGACATAAAATACAATTGCAGAGTTAAAATATCTGAGTGGGGAGAAAGGTTTTCCTACACGGATATATCTCTGCAGATAATGTGTTATCAGAATCACCTGGAACTACTTGTTTAGACGGGTTCTCAGGTTCACTCAAGGTCAACTAAATGAGAATCTCTAGCAACAAGGACCCTGGAATTTGCTTTGTCATATAGGATGCCATGGTGGTTCTTGTGTTTGAAACCTTGCCACTGATTCATGATAATATTCATGAAATTCAGCTTGAATGAGAAAGTGCAGTAAATGTAAAGATCACGACATGAAATGTCAAACTTCTCAAATCACCAAACCCCTAAGGTGTGCTGCTTCCCTCTCGTGTGCTCTTCAGGCAGGAATTTTGGGTTTTGCCAGGCATCTTGCACCATGTCATGCTTGCAAAAATGCCAAGGATATAGCTTTGGACAACTATGGAGAACTGAAATATGGTCAGCTAGTGACTGAAACTTTTTCCCTTAGGCTATACATGGCTGGATGGCATCACTGACTCGATGGATGTGAGTCTGAGTGAACTCCGGGAGATGGTGATGGACAGGGAGGCCTGGCGTGCTGTGATTCATGGGGTCGCAAAGAGTTGGACATGACTGAGCGACTGAACTGAACTGAACTGATACTTTAAGTGTCCCAGTTTTAAGTAGAGCTACACTATCTTGCGTGTCTCAGGCCAGTTTGGAATAATGGTCATGGGAGGGAAAAGGGGAAGTAACACAGTGTGTCTTGGGGCTCAGTATTATAATATGGAGGACTGGGTCAAGACTGTGCTTTACCCTCTGTGCCCATGTGTTTTATGTTTTTAAACGCCTTTCTTTTGAGTAGACTCAGTTGCCTTTCTAGTCTTTCTTCACACAACACCATAAGTACATGGCATAAAGTTGGTAATCAAGAGCAACACATTCTCCTCTTCCTCTTCACCCACAATAGACAAGTCAGCTCAGTAGGATTTGGGAGTCATTATGCCATATGAATGAAATTACATTCATAGAGATTTACTGCAAAGCTATAGCCTCTAGTGGAAGGATCATTTGTTTTCAAGTCAGTATCTATGTTTAAGACCCACTTCATCTTTTCTTAGATGTACAACCTTAATGAAGCATTTCATTTCTCCTTTCTGAACCATGGTTTTATTTGCAAGAGAATAAGAATTTTCTACTTTTAGTAATAAAGGAGATAAAGGAGAAAAGAAATATATTTCTATAAATCTTTATAAGGATAAAAGAAATAATATTTTAAAAGCATTAGAATATTGTTTTGGGATTTAATAACATGTCATTAATTCAGTCAATAAATAACAAAGCATCTGGATAATACTAAGAGTAGTACCTTAAGCTACTATTGAAAAACAAACTATAATAATATTGTATGGACATTATTTAAGTAATAATATAATATATGTCATAAGGCAGTATGAGATCAAGTGCTAAAGTAAGAGCTTGATTTAAAAATAAATAAGGGAAATGAAGAAATAATTTAGAGTTCAGAAAAGCAGTTTGCTAAGATCACCCTGAAAATTCCTGAGGCACTTGTATAAGTATATCTTTATTCACTCAACAAATATTTCTTGAGTCCCTGAGTATAAGCAGGGACTCTACTAGGCTCTGGGATGCAGTGATAAACAAGACGGAAAAGGTTCCTGTTACCATGGAGCCTATATTCTCACAGCAGGAGAAAGACAAAGAGAATAACTTTGTGTTCATGACTAATATAATTCCAGGTAGTGAGTGGTAAATTCTAGGGTAATGCATTAACGTAGGACTGTGTGCATTAGTCACTCGGTTGTGTCCAACTCTGTGACCTTATGGACTGTACCCACCAGGCTCCTCTGTCCATGGAACTCTTCAGGCAAGAATATTGAAGTGGGTTGCCTTTCCCTTCTCCAGAGAATCTTCCAGACCCAGGGACTGAACCTGAGTCTCCTGCATTGCAGGCAGATTCTTTACCATCTGAGCCACCAGGGAAACCCCAAAGTAGGACTAGTTGGTAGTTATTTTAGAATTGTCAAGGAAGACCTCTCTCAAGTTTTCAAGGATATAAGTTTGATCAGAGACCTAAATGAAGAGAATGAGCCAAGAAAAGTCAGAGGAAGGCAAAGGAGCACCAGGGACAAAAGCAGGAATGAACTTGGATGCAAGCTCCTGTGGGTAAACCAGTGTGGCTGGAGTTAGGGGAGCCTGGGGAGCAGTAGCAGGAGACACAATGAGAGAGAAAGGTGGAGGCCAGATTCCACAGAGCTGTCTCGGCCATCAGAAGAGAGGATTTTACTCTAAACTGTGATGTGAGCCCATCTCAGGATTTTGAACAAAGCAGTAGCATAATTTAGTTATTTCTTTTAAGATAATCACGTATGAAGAAGAGATCCAAAGGAGAGAGAATAAATATGAGATCGGTTAGTAAATTAATACATTGGTCCAGGAAAGATAACAATGGCTAAAGCTGTAGGAGATGAGAAATGAAACTAAAAATAGAGTCATTAAAAGAAGATATTAAGAGACTACCAAAAGGAGAAATGAGGAAAATATATACAGGCTGGTGGACAATATAATAAAAGTAAAGAGGATAAAGAAAAAATTAATTAGAGCCAGAGTGAGAAATAAGGAGTTCAGAAAGAGTTATTGTTTGGGTAACAGAGTGTAAAGACCCGGAATCTGGAGCCCACGCACTTGAATTTGAATGACAAGCCCATCACTTTTGGAAATGTTACTTAACATTTCTAAGCCAGTTTCCTCATTTGTAAAATAAGAATAATAACATCTATGTCATAGAGTTGTGAGAGTCAAATGAGAAAACATACCAATTTCCTGCCAAACTGTAGGTCCTCCAAAAAATATTTTTCCCCATATTGAATGTATCCTTCATTCATCCCCTTTTAATCACAAGAAATCTCTAAATACCATTATTTAGAAAAAAGAAGTGTTGTTGTAGTAAATCTACAATTATAGTTTATTTTAGTTACTCTATTCTCCAATGATCCAAAGAGAGTTCTAAAACTGGCCTAGCCTCATGGCAATTCAGGAAGAGATTTCTAGGCAAACTATGTGGCATGGTCAGATCACTTTAAGGGGAATCTCTGTGCCAAGCCTTATTTACCAGATGGCTCAGTCTTGGGTCTACTGAAATTGGGAACATTAGCAGGCACATTGTGGGGCAATTTTGATTGTCTGGTACACTGTATAAGGGGAGGCGGGCTTTAAGGTAATCAAAGCATAAACTCTATAGGGCTTTATGGATTAAGGTCACTGCCCCTCGATGAATACATAATGCCCTAAAGATGATTCTCTCTTGCTCATCCAAAAGGGGAAATGGAACAACAGAAGGGAGGTGGCTTCTATTTCCATTGTGCTGAACTAAGTGACATCAGGACTCACTGCAGTTTCCTATCAGAGCCTCTTCCTTTTAGTACAGCTTCCTATGCCTGTAGCATGTAGGAAAATTAAACAATTTTCTAAAAATTAGGATTAACTCCAGTAAAGAGTTGAAGATGAAGTGTTGAGTCAGAGTGCCCCCGTAAAATATACAGCTCAAGGCTTGGTCTTTCATACTGTTAGAAGCACTTGATTAAATTCTGAACACATGACCAAACTAAAAGAGGAACTACTGTTGGTACCATATGGGTGTGATATACAAAAAAGAACTGGTCGGGCATGGTGGAGAAAGAGAGGTAAAATCACCTAAGAAGATTAAATCTCTCAAGTTAGGAATGAAACACACAAGTACTTTAAAGCAATCAACGTTTTTTTATCCCATCTTATCCAAAAGATACCAGTTGAAAATACTGGCCACAAATTAATCTAGGTATACCATATACAGCACATTATCAGTCCCTTCATTGCTCCATGATGCTGGGTAAACCTGTATCTTCTGATTCAGAGGTCCCAACTAAAATATTGTGGTCCAATAAAAATTATTTGTGCCCCCCCCCAAAAAATGGAGAATTTTGATAACAGATGTATTGATCCCTTAGAATTAAGTCAGATATTACCAATGACCATACTTTCTATAGTATAAGTGATAAATTTAATCATGGCAAGAAAAAAGGCTCCCCTTGGTTCGTAGGTATTTTGATTTGAAAAACAAATGGAGTTTTAAATCATCTTGTTGATTTCTATAAAGATTTTAATCAAACTACAGAAAATATAAAATATGGTTACTATCTTGTTCAAACAGAAGTAGATTTTGCTCATCTATCTCTATATTCAACAGATGTACTATTCAAAGTTAAATTTTGTAAAATTCTTATCTAGAAACTTCTTACTAAAGAAAATAAAAAGGTCTTACCTGCTATGTTCTACACACCTGTACACAACAGTTATTTTGGGGGAAAAAGACTTAATTGCTTGCCCATAATATTGAGGTTTTTATAATAAAAATATTGGTCACTTTTCAGTTTCCATAAAATGTACAGAAGCACTTCATAAGATTATTGGCTTTATAGAAATGGAAGGAGATTGTGTCCTTAGATGTGTGACCACAGGATTGGTCTGGCCATTGTTACTGGCACAGAAAAGATGTTAAAACATTAGCTTACTGTAAAATCATATTTTTAAAGTGTGAGACAAGAATAATGTCCTTCTCTAATATGAAAATGCATCCAGAAGGAGAATGGAAAAAAGATTACAGTAAAACAGAAGTGTATATGCTGTTTCTCTGAAACTTCAATGATCTTTAAAGAGGCCATAAGGAACCTGGAAAAGGGTGGATTGACTGCACGTGAATTGTTTGATGTTATGTGTAGATTTCAGCAAAATTCATACAGTGAAAAAAAAATGACTCTTTTTTTTTGAGAAATAAGACTGATTTAAAACTCAGAAAATGGCAGCCAAGTTAAACAGGACTTTCTCATTCCTTTACTAAATTACCCTATTTGAAATCCAACTTTTCAATTTCACAAGTTCAGATTACCTCTGCCTTCGACGCTGAGAAAGAGTATTTAATACGGTGATGTCCTATGTGCTTAAGAATGTTTAAAAATGATGAATGATTTAGATACGGATAACCTACTTGACAGAGAAGGCCATGGCACCCCACTCCAGTACTCTTGCCTGGAAAATCCCATGGATGGAGGAGCCTGGTAGGCTGAAGTCCATGGGGTCGCTAAAAGTCGGACATGACTGAGCGACTTCACTTTCACTTTTCACTTTCCTGCATTGGAGAAGGAAATGGCAAGCCACTCCAGTGTTCTTGCCTGGAGAATCCCAGGGACGGGGGAGCCTGGTGGGCTGCCGTCTATGGGGTTGCACAGAGTCGGACACGACTGAGCGACTTAGCAGCAGCAGCAACATACCTGATTAACTTCTACATGCACAGGATCTGATTGATAACAGCTGGTGTGTAGATATAAAATGAATGGACTTTTGGAAGACCTTGAAATTAATTCTTATACATCTAAAAACATGCTGTTATTACCAAGTAAAATCCCAAATATTCAATGCCCAAATTGTTGAGATGATATCTGGATCAATATCAGATTGGATTGACATCAGAAATAAGTGGGCTTATACCTATGTACTATCTTTGGTAACTAGACTTATCATGGGGATCATTTTGAAATATATAGAAATATCAAATCACTGTGGTGTGTAACAGGCTCTAACACAGTGTTGTAGATTAATTATACTTCAGAAACAGACAAACCAACAAATAAACTCATAGAAAAAGAGGTCAGATTTGTACTTATTGAGATTGTGAAAGGGGAGATTCAATGAAGGCAGTCAAAAGGTCAAACTTCCAGTTATAAGTAAGCACTTATAACTTACTTACAAAAGACATAATGTACAACATGATAAACATAATTACCACTTCTGTATAAGTGAAAGTTTTTAAGACAGTAAATCCTCATGAGTTCTCACCACAAGGAAAAAAATTTCTATTTCCTTAATTTTGTATTTGCATGATAAAACGGATGCTCACTAAACATGGTAATCATTTGACAACATATGTAAGCTGAACCACTATGCTGTACACCTTAAATTTATACAGTGCTGTATATCAATTATATCTCAATAAAATTGGAAGAAAAAAGAGCAGACCTGCAAGTCAAAATGAATTTTACATTCAACTAACTACGTTTACTTCCACCACTACATAAAAGGAAAAAATATGTCCTAAGGCAAAGGCTTCCGGCATTCAGAGAGGTGTCACTGAAAAAGGAAACTGAGGGGCTTCCTTCACGGTCCAGTGGTAAAGAATCTGCCTGCCAATAAGACTCCACATGCCATGTGGCAACGAAGCCCCTGCACCACAACTGCTGAGCCCACGTTCTGAGCCCTTGCTCCACAACAAAAGAAGCCGCCACAATGAGAAACCCGCACGCTGCACAGAATGGCCCCCGCTTGCCGCAACTAGAGAAAGCCCACGTGCAGGAACGAAGACTCGGCACAGCCAAATATAAAGAAGTAAATAAATCTTCAACAAAAAGAAAAAGCAAACTGAAAGAGTACAAATATTCTACTGCTATCATAAGACAATAAGAAACATCTCATTGTTACTTTTTTGATTAAACAGATATGGGCAGTATCTGTTTAAATAATATGAATCTTAAAAATACATACAAGTATAGCCTGCAATTATTTAGTACCCCATTAAGAAGAAGAGTTAAAATAAATCATTACATCAGAGGAAAGAAATATTATCAAAATATTATTAAATCTTCCTCACACATATAATTCATTAGTCCTACTATTAATTACTACTAATTGCCACTGTTAACTAGTTTCATTGCTTTGGTTGGAAAAAAAATAGCATTTACATAACAGAAAAGTAAATAATATAGAATTTAATATAATTTCAAATAAAACCCATTTTTTCATATCTTTATTTTAAAGTAATAACACACAAATTATATACTATACATGGCTGTCTCCCAGGTAGGAGCTCTACTAAGTCATTCACCCTAATATCTCCCAGACCAGTCCTGTTCCCTCACCCACCTGGTGCTCCTGAGCACGCTCTTCAGTAAATGTTCTTCACATAACTCTCCATCAGCCAATCTGATTCTGGGGAGCCCAGTGACAATGACCAACACAGAAATGTCTCCTTCCTTCATGAACTTACAGCCTAGCAGGAAAGAAAAACATTAAACATGTTAATTAAACAAAAAAAAATAGGTCTGTGGAGGGAGAGACAGGATAGGGATCCATAGAGAACTAGAGAAAGTCCAACTGGAAGAACAAATCTGGCCTTCCCTGAAAAAGGGACAGCTAGTTAATTCTCTGGAGGCTAAGAAGAAAACCATCTGCAAGCCCAAGCTGGCAATATTGGAATAAGTTCACGGTTGCAAACTAGTTGCCTACAGGGCAAATTCAGACTGATGGCAGACTTTGTTTGGTCATTATAGTGTCTTTTGTAAAAACTCAGGAGATTTTTTTTTTTTAACCTAATGTCTGGATTTCTGGCCTCTTGAAAAGTAAGAAAATTAGGCCTAAATCCCACATTACAACAATGGTGCATGAGGAGCCACTGCCCACTTTAGATGACTTACACCTTTTCCAGTTCACATGGTCCCCTTACCTTCCAGTCTTTGATTAGTTCAGAAAGACTTCCCCTAGATACACCAGTCTTTCAGGGAACGATCTTCCCACCTCTGTGACCAGCTCTGATAAGATTCCTTTTCAAGTCTTCTCCTTCTTTTTGCTTTTTGGAGAAGGAAATGGCAACCCGCTCCAGTATTCTTGCTTTTTGGAGGAGGAAATGGCAACCCACTCCAGTATTCTTGCCTAGAGAATCCTGTGGACAGAGGAGCCTGATGGGCTGCCGTTTATGAGGTCACAAGGAGTCGGACACAATGGAAGCGATTTAGCATGTATGCGTGCATTGGAGAACGAAATGGCAACACACTCCAGTACTCTTGCCTGGAGAATCCCAGGGACATAGGAGCCTGGTGGGCTGCCGTCTATGGGGTCGCACAGAGTCGGACATGACTGAAGTGACTTAGCAGCAGCAGCAGCCTGCTTTTTAAGAGACTAGAGATTACCTGACTACTGCCTTTGAGTTGTTTTCAGACAGAACCAAGTTGGCACCCGAGCTGCACTATACGTTTATGGTCAAATTATTTAACCTCTCAGCATCTCCGTTTTCTTATTGAGAAAAAGAGCAATTTTGCAAGGTTGTTGAGGGATTATGTAAAGTGTCTACTACTTTACATACAATAACAACAGTAAAATAAAGGTCATAAAAAGGCAAGCTTCTTCTGTACTCTAGTGTTCTATTTACCCCTGGACATTTACCTTGTTCCCAGAAGACTTTCTGAGAGTGAGGGATAGAGACAGCAATTTTAATTGAACCCAAATAACACAGATAATAATAACAAATAACCCAATAACAAATAATAAAAAACAACCCAAATAATACTTTCGAATATCCAGCTATCTATCTCTTAGCTGGCTGGATATTAAAAAAAAATAATAATAAGGAGCTCAGACTAAACCTTTTCATTGCTGGCTAAACTCTAGAAGCATTCAAATAGAACGTGAAACTTATTGAATTTAGTTCCCACCTGCTCAGCTTGCATCTTATTTCCTCGACAGCAGAATTAAAAGAAAAAGAGCAATGAGTAATGGAATGTCTGGGGCAGATTTTGGACACAAGAGATAAACTCCAAGTGTCTAAACTTGCACATGTATCAGCCTATATCTCTTTCTGATCTTCCTGGTAGAAGTACATTCCTTTGGTTTATCCCTGCTTGATCTCTTCCATTTTCCCACTGAGGACTGACCAGATTCTGCTTTAACCATACCCTCGATAGCAGAATGAATTTCATCGTCTCTTACGGTGGGGTGTCATTTGTCAACTGGAATAAGGGCCTCAATTGTAATGAGGAAGCCCTGAATATTGACAGACAACTGCTGGCTATCAACGCCTAACTCTTGCCTTGCGTCTGATACCCTAGCCCAGCTAGCTAGGTGTCAGAGGTAACATTCCTCTCTGAGGTTTCAATACCCTCCATCATGACCCCTTGACTCTGCTTGATGACGTCCATTATTTGTTTTTATATACTGAGGAAGGTGAGATTTTTAAGCTTACAGGGGGAGGAAAGCAACCACTTGGACTCCATTTAGCACTTAGAAATGGATTGAATATCACCTTATTTGTTTTAATTCCTGTATACAATGTCCACAGCATACAATATCCTCTAGTTGAGCATGCTAACTTCCTGGACTCCACTCACTCTTACTTTTAATCTATTTTACTTTTTATTATGAAATACGTCATCCATAAAAAAGAATATATAAAGCATACACGTATATTTTTTAAAAAATTGTAAAGAAAATACCCATGTTCTCATACATACCTTTATTATGAAATGATAGAACATTAATTTTTCATGAGACCTTCTCTTCCTTTCCCCAGATGTAATCACTATTTTAACTTTTGAAATAATCACTGTTATAAGTTTATCATTTATGTTTGTTATCCTGTAACAATGTGATTTAGTTTTGCCTATCTTAGAATTTTATATAAATAGATAATAATAGCTTTTATTTTGTGACTGCTTGTTTTACTCCATATTCTGTTTGTTATATTTGTCCACACTGGTATATAGGTATAATTAGTTAATTTTCCCTGCTGTATAGCAATTCATTGCATTACTTTACTATATTGCAGTTTCCTGTATCCATGCCAGTTGACATTTGCTTCTCCATCTATACTTTGCTCCGCTTATGCTTTAATGCCTTTATCCCAGCCTAATAGAGTCTCCTTTTTTCCTTCTCATGTATTCAGTTCTCTCAGAATATGAATATTGTTTTTCCTCATTCTTCCTCACCAATTCACTGACTGTTCTCTGGGTTACTAATGCATACCTTCATTAATTAATCAAATACTAATTAATTAATCAAATACTAATTAGTTCTTAGTGGTAAGAACTTAGACTCAATACTTCACGGTTTAATACTCAGCATATCTCACAAATCTTTTATCAACACAGTTGGACTCATAACAGTGCTCAATTAGTACATGTTAATTCTTGGTTGAGAATAATAACAGCAATAACAATAGTAATCATAGTAGTAGTGATCAGATCAGATCAGTCGCTCAGTTGTGTCCAACTCTTTGCGACTCCATGAATCGCAGCACGCCAGGCCTCCCTGTCCATCACCAACACCCGGAGCCCACTCAGACTCATGTCCATCGAGTCAGTGATGCCATCCAGCCATCTCATCCTCTGTCGTCCCCTTCTCCTCTTGCTCCCAATCCCTCCCAGCTATCAGAGTCTTTTCCAATGAGTCAACTCTTCACATGAGGTGGCCAAAGTACTGGAGCTTCAGCTTTAGCATCATTCCTTCCAAAGAAATCCCAGGGCTGATCTCCTTCAGAATGGACTGGTTGGATCTCCTTGCAGTCCAAGGGACTCTCAAGAGTCTTCTCCCACACCACAGTTCAAAAGCATCAATTCTTCGGCACTCAGCCTTCTTCACAGTCCAACTCTCACATCCATACATGACCACAGGAAAAACCATAGCCTTGACTAGACGGACCTTTGTTGGCAAAGTAATGTCTCTGCTTTTGAATATGCTATCTAGGTTGGTCATAACTTTCCTTCCAAGGAGTAAGCGTCTTTTAATTTCATGGCTGCAGTCACCATCTGCAGTGATTTTAGGGCCCAGAAAAATAAAGTCTGACACTGTTTCCACTGTTTCCCCATCTATTTCCCATGAAGTGGTGGGACCGGATGCCATGATCTTCATTTTCTGAATGTTGAGCTTTAGGCCAACTTTTTCACTCTCCACTTTCACCTTCATCAAGAGGCTTTTTAGTTCCTCTTCACTTTCTGCCATTAGGGTGATGTCATCTGCATATCTGAGGTTATCGATATTTCTCCTGGCAATCTTGATTCCAGCTTGTGCTTCTTCCAGCCCAGCATTTCTCATGATGTACTCTGCATATAAGTTAAATAAGCAGGGTGACAATATACAGCCTTGACGTACTCCTTTTCCTATTTGGAACCAGTCTGTTGTTCCATGTCCAGTTCTAACTGTTGCTTCCTGACCTGCATACAGATTTCTCAAGAGGCAGATCAGGTGGTCTGGTATTCCCATCTCTTGAAGAATTTTCCACAGTTTATTGTGATAGCTAACCCTTATTGTGTAGTTACTATGTGCAAACCACTGTTCTAAGAGCATTAAAAGTATAACTTATTTGGTCCTCACAACGATACTATGAAATCAGTACTATTATTCTTAGACTCATCTTATAGATGGGAAAACTAAGATCAGAGAAATTATATCACTGTGCCCAAAGTGAATGTTAGAATAGAAGGAATAATAGCAACTTGCATACAGTCAATTTAGTTATTCCATGCTGATTTACAAAGGTAAATTATAACATTAATAGTAACAATTATTACTTAAGTATCCTCATTGGACCAAACGTTAAATTCAGCCCCCTTACAAGATTTTGTTAATTCTCACAATAATTTTTAATATTTTGTTAAATTTCCGCTTTAAAATCAGGGAAACTGAGGCTCATAGAGATTAAGTAACTTTCCTAAGTAAGCTATAAGTGACAGGCTGAGGTTTGAACCTAAATATGTCTGACCCCAACATTTATGTTCTGCCATAACACTCTCCTACCTCCCTGTAGATTTCACCAGCCCTTTGGGATTGATGCTTTTCCTTATTCTACTTTTTTTTCTCTCACTCCGCTCCCTGTCTTCCTTCTCCTCCTTCTTTTCACTGCCTTTCAACAGAATGCAATGAGAAATAAAATCTATCAACTTCAACCTTCCAATATGCAATGATACCGAATTAACAGAGGTCATCACTGGTTGGACTGACAGTATTGCATATGCTCCAAAGAAATTTCTTATCGTACTGCTCTCTATGTACATCACCGTAAGTGATTGGGTGTTGCACGGGAAGAAAAAGTGAGTGCGACCATCAACCCTGCTCAGTAGGACTTTGGGGAATATCAAGACATTTTCTTTTCTCCCATCAGTCCCTAAGATTATTCACTTCCTTGTTTCCTCAGAGTAGAAGTTACCAGTTGGATCCCTCTCTGAATTCTCTGCTGCATCTATTGCTCTAACCAGTGAAAACACCACACAGTGCTTTTAGAACCATCATGGAAAAAGTACAGTATGACAATAGATAAGTATTACTTTATAGTTAATCATGTCATTTAAATAATAGCTAAAACTTTATACTTTTCATATGAATAACCACATGTAGTTAAATCTTGGGCCCCGACATGACATTTGCTTATCTTTTTGTTTATATAACTGCAAAGTAATTTTTAAACTGATTAAGTGTAGAGATGCGCCTTGCAAAACTCCTGTTTTAATTAACTGAGGAGGAGGAATTTAAAAAACTAGTATGTAGAGAAATGACTGAGAGATGATAAAGTGAAAAAAATCATAGCTGTAGATGGGTTTTTATATCAGTTTACAAATGGTAAAACTTTTTGGTATACAGTTCTATGAGTTTTGACAAATGAACATAGTTGTACAACCATTACCACAAACAAAATATATAACAGTTCCATCAGCCTCCCCCAGATCTCCTGGTTTGCACTTTGGGAATTAGTCTTTCCCCCTACCCTCAGTGCCTGGCTACCATTGATATGTATTCTATCTCTATAGTTTTACCTTCCTGAGAGCATCATATAAATGAAATCACATTGGAAATAGTCTATTTTTTTCTTTTTTATACATAAGTCACCATCACAGATTTTCAGCTGAATATGGTCCAACTCTGAAACTTAAGTCCTTTTTTATACACAAATCGTGACTTCTTAAAATTTTCTGATTTTAAGATACTCAGTTTTATAATAGAAAAAGGAAACAGATGACTACTTGGACTTATGTCAAACAGCATCTTGTATTGTAGCACTCAGTAAATTAAGAGAATAATTTTTAACACCTAATTTAAAACTTCAAAAGTTTTTATTAATTGAAATATTATTGATATAAAATATTGCTAGTTTCAGGTGTACTACATAATGCATTGACATTCGCATAATTATGAAATGATCACCACGATAAGCCTAGTAACCATCTGTCCTCATCCAAAGTTATTACAATATTATTGGTCATACTCCTTAATATCCTTCTGACTCACTATATAACTGCAGGTTTGTACCCCTTACTCCTCTTCACCTATTTTTGACCCCCAACCTCCCTTCCTTCTGGCAACCACGAGTTTTTTCTCTATATCTATGAGTCTGTTTTTGTTTTGTTTTCTACATTCCACATATAAGTGAGATCATGTGATATTTGTCTTTATCTGATTTATTTCACTTAATATCATACCCTCTAGATCCACCCATGTTGTTGCAAGTGGAAAAAATTTCATTTTTAAAAATGGCTGAGTAACATTCCCCTGTGTGTATGTACATATACATATGTAGTATATATACGCCACATATTCTTTATCCATTTGTATATCAATAGACAATTAGATGCTTTTGAACTGTGGTGTTGGAGAAGACTCTTGAGAGTCCTTTGGCTGCAAGGAGATCCAACTAGTCAACCCTAAAGGAAATCAGTCCTGAATAGGACTGACGCTGAAGCTGACACTCCAATACTTTGGTCACCTGATACAAAGAACTGACTCATTTGAAAAGACCCTAATGCTGGGAAACATTGAAGGCGGGAGGAGAAGGGGACGACAGAGGATGAGATGGCTGGATGGCATCACCGACTCAATGGACATGAGTTTGAGTAAGCTCCAGGAGTTGGTGATGGACGGGGAAGCCTGGCATGCCACAGTCCATGGGGTTGCAAGGAGTCAGACATGACTGAGCGACTGAACTGAACTGAGACATTTAGATTGCATCCACATCTTGACTATTGTAAATAATGCTGCATGAACTTTGGACTCCATATATCTTATTGAATTGGTGCTATTGTTTTCTTTAAGTAGATACCCAGAAGTGAAACTGTTGGATCATATGGCAGTTCTAATTCTTTGAGGAACCTCCATGTTGTTTTCCATAGTAGTTGCACCAGTTTACATTCCCATGAACAGTGTACAAGTTTCCCTTTTCCTCATATCCTGCTGCTACTGCTGCTAAGTCGCTTCAGTTGTGTTGGACTCTGTGTGACCCATATACTGCAGCCCACCAGGCTTCCCGTCCCTGGGATTCTGCAGGCAAGAACACTGGAGTGGGTTGCCATTTCCTTCTCCAATGCATGAAAGTGAAAAGTGAAAGTGAAGTCGCTCAAGTCGTGTCCGACTCTAGCGACCCCATGGACTGCAGCCTACCAGGCTCCTCCATCCATGGGATTTTCTAGGCAAAAGTACTGGAGTGGGGTGCCATTGCCTTCTCTGTCATATCCTGCTAACATCTGCTATTTCTTGTCCTTTCGGTGAACGCCATTCTGTCATGTGTGAGATGGTATCTCACTGCGGCTTTGATTTGCATTTCCCTGATGGTTAGTGATGTTGAACATCTTTTCATGGGTCTGTTGGCCATCGGTATGTCTTCGGGAAAATGTCTATTCAGATCCTCTGCCCAATTTTTAATTCAGTTGTTTGGTGGATTTTAAGTTTTATGAATTTTTGTATATTCTGGATATTAACCCCTTATTGGATATAATGTTTGCCAATATCTTCTCTCACTAAGTGCATTTCATTTTGTTGACAATTACTTTCAATGTGTACAACTTTGTAGTTTGACGTAGTCCAATTTGTTTATTTTTGCTTTTGTTTCTATCATTTGAGGAGACATAGCCCCAAAAATACTGCTAAAACTCATGTCAACTATTGTACTGACTACATTTTTTCTAGGAGTTTTATAGTTTCAAATCTTAACATTTGTCTTTAATCCATTCTGAGTTTATTTTTGTATATGTTCTGGCAGAGTAGTCCAGTTTTCCCCATTGTATATTCTTGTCTTATTTGTCATAGATTAATTGACCATGTAAGTGTGGGTTTATTTCTGAGCAAGCCACTCTGTTCCATTGATCTATGCATGCCTGTTTTTGTGCCAGTATCATACTATTTTAATTACATAACTTTGTAGTATGGTTTGAAATCAAGGTGTGTGATATCTTCAGCCTTGTTCTCCTTTCTAAAGATTGTTTTGACTATTTGGGGTCAGTGTTTTGCTTTTCCATAAAAGAATTAGAAATATTTGTTCTGTAGCTGTGAAAAATATTATGGGTATTTCGATAAGGATTGCATTGAATTTGTAGATTGCTTTGAGTAGTATGGTCATTTTAACAATATTAATTCTTGCAATCCATTAACACAGTACATCTCTTTACCTGCAATTTCTTTAATTAGTGGCTTACAGTTTTTTTAGTATAAGTCTTTTACCTCCTTTGTTAGGTTTATTCATAGGTATTTTATTCTTTTTGATGCAACTGTAAATATGATTGTATTCTTAATTTCTTTTACTGATAGCTCATTGTTAGTGTATAGAAATGCAACAGATTTCTGTATATTAATTTGTATCTTACAACTTTACTAAATTTATATACTAGTCTGATGGGTTTTTGGTGTCATCTTTAAGATTTTTTATATAGAGCATCATTTCATCTGCAAACAGTGAGTTTTACTCTTTCTTTCTAACTTGGATTCCTTTTATTTCAGTTTCTTGTTTGATTGCTATGGTTAGGGCTTCCAATACTGTATTGAATAAAAATGAGTGACAGTAGGCATCCTTGTCTTGTCCCTGATCTCAGATGAAATGCTTTCAGCTTTTCACCACTCAATATTATATTGGTTGTCAGTCTCTCATATAAGGTCTTTAATATGTGAGGTATGTTTCTGCTCTTATTAAGAGATTTTATCATAAATGAATGTTGAGTTTTGTCAAAAACTTTTTTGCATCTATTGAGATGATAATATGATTTTTATTCTTTAGTTTGCTAATGTGGTATTTGAGATTTTTCTTATTTTCTGAGGTAAGCTTGTATCAGCATAAACCTCTCTGTTAGAACTGCTTTTGCTAAGTGCCATATATTTTGGACCATTGTGTTTTCATTTGTCTCCAGATAATTTTTTTTTCTCTTTATTTTCTTCAGTGACCCATTGATTGTTTAGCACATATTGTTTAGTCTCCATATATTTGTGTTTTGGCAGTTTTTTCCCTCATAGTTGATTTCCAGTCTCATAGCACTGTGGTCAAGAGATGTTTGATATAATTTCAACAATCTTTTTTTTTGGGGGGGGGATTCCTTTATATCTTCTCTTTGTTTAAACTTATCACTGTGTTTATGGATTCTTCTTCCAAGTTCATTAAGCATCTTTATGATATTATCTTGAACTCTTTATCAGTTAGATTGCCTATCTCCATTTCACTTAGTTTTTCTAGGGTTTTGTCTTGTTCCTTTGTTAGGAAGATATTCCTCTGTCTCCTCATTTTGCCTAATTCTGTGCTGATTTCCACTTAGTAAATGCCTGTGAGTGGAAATGCAGAATTGCATTTTAATTGTATGCTTAAATTTACAAATAACTGTAAAACTGTTTTCCAAAATGCCACATTGTATTCTCACAGCAAAGGATAAGAGTTCCAGTTGCTACACAGCTTCCTGTGCATGCGGAATGGTCAGTCTTTGATTTCAACCATTTTGGTCTGTGAGTCGTGGTAGCACATTGCAGTTTCAATTTGCATATCCCTAAGGCCAATGATGTTGTGCATATTTGCCATTAGTACACCTTCTTTGGTGAACTGTCTCTTCAAATCTTTTGTCCATTTTAAAATTAGGTTGTTTTCTTATTTTTGAGTTTTCATTTTATATCTGGATCCAAGTCCTTTCCAAATATTTTCTCCAAGTCTATGATATGCATTTTCACTTTATTAACAGTGTCATTTTGAGAATAAAAATGTTTTTATGAATTTCAGTTAGTCAATATTTTCTTTTATAGATTATGGTTTTAATGTATCTAAGAACTCTTTCTCTAACTTAAGATCACAAAGATTTTCCCTTACGTTTTCTTCCAAAATTTTTATAGTTTTACCACTTATATTTATATCTATGGTACAGTTAAAGGTAAATTTGGTATAAGATATGGTGTATAGATCAAGGTGCTTTGTTTCTACATATAGATGTTCAGTGGTGATGCAAGCTGTAGTTTTTTTTTTTTATGCCTTATGTCAGATTAAGGAAATTTCCTTTCATTCCTAGTTTATTATGAACTTTTATCATGAACGGTTGTTGAATTTTTTCAAGTACTTTTTCTGAATCTATTTAAAGTATCATGTGGTTTTCTTTAACCTGTTAATATTGTGAAATATATTGATTGATTATTCTATGTTGAACTGGTCTTCCATTTCTGGGATAAACTTCACTTTGTTGTAACTTATTACTCTTTTATATGTTGCTACATTTGATAATATAGTGTTGAGGATTTTTGTCATTGTGTTCATGAGGTTTTTCAGTTTGTTGTGTTCTTTTCTTGTAATGTCTTTGTCTAGAGTTGGTATCAGAATAACGAAAAGTGAAAGCGTTAAGTTGCTCAGTCGTGTCGGATTCTTTGAGACCCCATGGACGGTAGCCTGCTAGGCTTCTCTGTCCATGGAATTCTCCAGGAAAGAATACTGGAGTGAATTGTCAGTCCCTGCTCCAGGGGATCTTCCTGACCCAGGGATAGAAACTGGGTCTCCTGCATCACAGATTCTTTACCTTCTGAGCCATCAGGCTGACTTCTTAAAAAGAGTTGGAAAGTGTTTCTGCCTCTTCTATCTTCTAAAACAGTTTGTATAGAATTCATTTACTTCTTTCTTAAATGTTCTGTATAATTTGTCAGTGGAGCCAGTTTTCTTTGCGGGAAGGCATTTAACATATAAATTAAATTTCTTTTAATAGTTATAGAACAATTCAGGTTATCTATTTCTGAGTGAGTTTTGATGATTTGTGCCTTTTGAAGATTTTGTCAATTCAATCTGTTACAGGATTTATGAGCATAGAGAAGATAATAGTATTTTTATCCTTTTAATTTCTTCAGGGTCTGTAGAAATATCGCCTTTCTCATTGCTGATATTGGTAAATTGGGTTTTCTCTCTTTCTCTTGGTCAGGCTTGCTGAAACTTGATCAACTAGAATGATGGTTTCAAACTGGATGCATTTTAAACAAGAATCTCCAAAGATTCTGATACTATTCACTCTAATGTGTATTTAGGAGACTCCAATCTATGGCATACAAAGTACTCACTATTAATAAGAAGTAAATCCAAAATAAGATTTATGTTTAAATTAGAGTTCATATGATTTACTTATCTCTAACCTGTCTCATCACCTATGGCATCATTTTGCTATGTTAATTTAAAAGTCAGTTAATTGTTAGGACCAACTTTATCTAGGAAACTCACCAAACACTTCAAATGAGTAAATAGGATGAGTTTTCATCTTTCCAAAATACACATTACTTAATCTCTATTTATACTTTAAACAGCTATGGACATTTTTCAGAGTAAAATATTAAATATCTTAATTACTAATTTTTCTTAATCAAAGAATTACTATGGTTCACGTTACCCTGAGTTAAAAAATAAAACTATGGGAATTGCAGGAGATGATATCAAATGTGTTTCAGATGTCATTTAAAATTGATTATTTCTTCATATACTCTTGCTGACTTGAAGAAAACAAAATAGGGCTCAAGAAATGATCTAAGTATCTAAGCTATTAAAATTCAGATGCTTTTGACCCTACATGCTAAATGCCAAGATAAATGAGCTGGAAAATACCCAATGCTTATCTTCTTTTTGGAGGTTCCAAAATTTATGACTAAGTTATTTTCTGTAAGTCTAGGACCAATTGCTTCTGTTCCCATAATGCTTAAAGCAATTATACCATTGTACTGGATTAAAAAAAGAGTAATCTATATTTTAAGCTATGGCTGATTTTAAAATCTGACTTGATAAAATAAAGATGTTGGAATAAAAGACATCCTAAGAAATATTTATCAAACTTCCACTTTTCATTTTGATGAAAATATTTTTCACAACAGAAATTTACCTTGAAATCCTCCAAAATCAGATTCATTTTCCTATCCTCTTAGCACATTTTAAAAATCTCCAAAGCACCTGTCTGCTGCCTTGTAAAACCCTTTCTCTAACACACTACATAAAGTTAGGGCAATCATATTTGTCAGCTTAGATGATAAATTATAATGTCACCCTACATAAAATGAGTTTGAGTCAAACTCAGTATACAATCAGACATTCATTAGAGCAAATACTAACCGACCAACATTAACTTCATAGCAGTCAAGCAATCAAAGGACTTAATGTCTTCTGCTTTTAAAGAAATGATATTATCATAAGGAGGTGTATATAAGCACTACTTATCAATTAACAAGATAGAGTTTTTTAAAGTACCATTACTTAAATGCTTAAAAGAGTATAACTGAAAGAAGAACATTGAGTATAAAATAAAGTCTTGGCAGCATAAGAACAAAAAAAATATCCGTTATGGTCCCTACTCTATCTTGACACCTAGCAAATGCTTAGAATAAAAAAACTCAACAATAAAACTTAATAAATACTTGTCTGCTGGATGTAAGTTTAGTTAAGTACATGGGCTTGGAAGTCAGAAATACTTGGGTCAAAATTCTGTTTTATTCAGATATCTATATACTAAAACTTCCGTTGGAGGGTTTGTTCTTCCTTCTGAGTCATAAGATATGAATTTGAAAGACTTCCATTTCTAAAAATCAAATGTATTCTCAAAAATTAAGATTACCACATGAAAATCACTAAAAAGTTGTGTGTTAGGCTCTGAGAGCAACTCATAAAGGGGAGTTTTAGTATTTGCAGTGTGTTATCTATGCAGAATGTCCACTTTAAGGAGGATGATACCTTGGGCTATATAAGCTCTAGCATCTTTGTTTGGATTCCATCTCAGTCACTGATGAAAAGAATAAATTTATTTTTCAAATGGAACTATAAACAAAAGCCTTATTATAAATGTTTGTCCACTTTGACTCATTAATTCCACTTTGGAGAAACTATTCTAAATCAAAATACAGAGAAGTTTATTGAAATATTACTTGAAACAATTACAAAAACAAAAAAAAAAACAACCTAATACCCAACAAAAGAAAGTGCATGGTAAAATTATAAAACACCAACATCATTCACTATAAGTGTGAGAAGATTTTTGACAAGGAAAACTGTTTCGTCACACTGCAAAATTAAAAACGTATAATAAAAATTGTGTATTTACTATGCATTCAACTATATAAAAATATACATAGAACTAGCACTGGAACTGTTTAAAGTTCCAGTTTAAAGGTAGTAACAACAAAGTAGATAAAAATAAAGGCAAATGTTCAGAAAAGAGAAGCAAATATAAAAATAACAGACCAGTTTAAAATTAACAGATACCGTAAAACCTATTAGGTAAACACAATTAAAACAGATGTCAAAAGATTGAATTTCATAAAAAGGAGAGATAAAGGAAAAAAACATTATGTGAGGAAAAAGATATACCCACAGTTATATATATGTGTATAATAATACGTTATAAAAATAACTGTATAAAAGTCTGTATATCAAATTATTCAGCACTAAAACGTAGAATCACTAAAATATATGTGAAATATTTAGAAATATACTTGAGATAGAAAATTTTAACATTCCACTGTAAATTCTCTCATATCAGATAGAAAAAAAATAATCAGAGATTTGAAAAATTAATGATTCAGTCTGAAAACACTTCACATAATTTTTAAAACATAGAAGTAAAATTAACATGCTAACCTTCACAAGACCAAAAAAGAAACATAAGTTCCGCAAAGTTAAAATATAGCAGGTTAGTTTATAGATTGCAAAGCAATAAAAAGATAAATTTATAATGGAAATTTAAACAAAAAACCTAAACAACTTCAAAATGAAGTGTTTCTTCTACTGGATCACATGTTACGGAATATAGTCAAAGTTGTCGAAAGGCAAAAATGCATAATATTTATTATTGCTTTTAAAAAATAACAAATGGAAAATTTAAAACTAACATTCAAGAAGCTATAAAAATAATGTGCTTCCTTCTATATCTTTTATTTTTTTGGATAGGCAAGAAGTGGATTTATTAATATAGGATGCGTGTGAGGGATGCAGGTGAGCAGGCAAGGGGGGGTTGCCTTCTTTTGCCTTTTAAATGTTAAAGAGTTTCCCAGCCCTAGATTCTTTTCCCATTCTGTTATGAGGCAATTTCATCCATTCCCACTGTTCCATTTGCCATTTATGTGGTAAGTGATATAATTAAGGAAAGATTTTAAAATCTAAAACAGAATAGAAATAGAATAAAAATTTCAAACTGAAGTTCAACAGACAAAATCAGCACTTCCAGTTTCTGCTGTGACATGAAAAGAGCTTGGAAGTCACCTATCCAATCCTTATAAAGAGAAAAAGGCTGAACAAGTATGACTGCTATGCCATGAGGTCTATTCTCAGCAGTCCCAAACAGAGGAAATAAGGCCTCTGCCACCTTGATAATGGGTACTCCAGGGTCCCCTAAGCCTTCAGATAACTACAGCCCCAGCCAACAAAGCACTGTAATCTCATGACCCCAAATAATGACTAATTCAGAGTATATACTGAATGTGACCAACAGAGACTGTGAGAGATAATAAATCATTTATTGTTGTTTTAGACTGATGTATTCATTAGGTTACTAATGCAGTATTTGATAGGTACATGAAAGAGACATACATAGCAACACTTTGGGAAAAAATCACATGAAGTATAGAGAAAAACAGAGATATTGACTGAAAATTTTTCCAAGACTGATGAAAATCATCTTCTATCATCGTCAACTCACTCAAATAGTTCATGAATTCTAATTAAAGTTAAAAGAAAAAAAAGATAACACCTGGATATTATAATGAAACTACAGAACTTCAAAGGCAGAGAGATCTTCAGGGAAGCCTAAGAGAAAAAGATAAACAATCTTCAAAGGATGAAAAATTAAACTGATAACAGATTTTCAGTAGCAACAATGGAACCCAGAAGTCTATGAAATGAGGGGCTCAATTTTGCTAAAAGAAGGGAACAATCAGAATTCTATACCTAGAATGACTGTAACCAAAAAGTCATTACAACTAAAAGAAATAAAAAATGTCTTCAGAGATGGATAAACAGCGAGCTTGTTATCAATAAAATATTACTAAAGAAAATTCTAAAATATGTGTTTCAGATACATGGAATAGGATCTCAATCTGATGAAAAGTTTAAACTTCAAGAAGGAAAGGGTTTTATAGATAAGTTCAATAAAATATTGATAGTATAAAACAACAACACTAATATCTTTCTGGATTAAAATAAAAACAATATAAGTTAGAATTCAAATAATGACAACAATGGGATATAAATGGGGGACAGGTGACTGAAATAAGCCGTGCTAAGTATTGTATACTGCCCAGGGGGAATAAATATTTTTTATAAAGTTGAGATCTTAATAATGTAAAATTAATTAGCTAATGCATGTTAAAATCTCTAGGAAAATTCTTGAAATAATACCTCTTTTATTATTTATAAAAGAATTAAAAGTCTATCACTGATGGAATGGATATATAAGTTATGGGATCACACAAAGAATCTTGACACAGTGATATGAGTAAGCTACAACTATGTGTATCCATGTGGACAAATTTCAAAAATATTGCGTTAAGCAAAAGAAAACCAGCCATAGAAAAATACATACAATATCATTCCACTTACATAAATTTCATAAACACTCACAACCTCACAACATATTCTTTAGTTGTACATATGCTGGTGGTAAAAACTTTAAAGAAAAGCAAGGGGTTGGTTGACAGAAACATCAGAATGGGAAGAAGTACAAATGGCAGGAACACGAAAAGACATTGGCAATTTCTTGATTTAAGTAATGAGTACATAGAAATCTAACTATTTTCAAGTTGCACATACACACTTTCATCTTGTTTAGGTACCTGCTATATTTCACAAACAGACACCAAGAAATCCTTCTTTTTTCTAAGAAACAAAATTCCTGCAAAAACTAATGTATCTAGTAGGGCTCTTAGTTGTAAGCAAAAGAATGCACTACAAAGAACTCAAGAAAAAAATCTATTTTGTAAAGGATATTATGCTGAATTTCTATTAGAATCAGCTAGTCCAACATGGAAACCATGATGGCAGAATGATGCCGAGGTTACTCTGCTGGATTGTCCGTGAGCAACTGCCTTTTCAGCAACCACAGGGTAGATATTATTTCTGCACACACCGGGCAGTGGACAGTGTCACTAGATTTTCTGTCTCTGGAAGTTTCATGGCCCTGCTCTCTTCAGCATTGGAATTGATTTCTGAAATACTTCCTTCTTTGTGAAACTAGTTTCAAAACGATGGAGAATAATGGGCCTAAGTCATATGATAGAGAAGTTGAATACAGCAGAACTGTAAAACATCATTCTCGTGGAGTTTATGCGAATACCATCTCCCTAAGCTGTGCAGTACAATCATAGGTGTTTGCAGAAGCCTTGGCACATGGCACATGCTTGAACAAAAGAGTTTCTGGATTCTAACTTCTAAACATATGGCCTACTGAAGTGAGAAACTCCCCAGATTCAGGGAAGGTGTTAGAAATGTTAGGTGGCTCTTATGGACTGAATTATGCTCCCTACAAAATTCGTATGTTGAAGCCTTTGTCCCTTTCAGTTCAGTTCAGTTCAGTTCAGTCACTCAGTCGTGTCTGACTCTTTGCAACCCCATGAACCGCAGCATGCCAGGCCTCCCTGTCCATCACCAACTCCTGGAGTTCACTCAAACTCATGTCCATCGAGTCGGTGATGCCATACAGCCATCTCATCCTCTGTCGTCCCCTTCTCCTCCTGCCCCCAATCCCTCCCAGCATCAGACTCTTTTCCAATGAGTCAACTCTTCACATGAGGTGGCCAAAGTACTGGAGTTTCAGCTTTAGCATCATTCCTTCCAAAGAACACTCAGGACTGATCTCCTTTAGAATGGACTGGTTGGATCTCCTTGCAGTCCAAGGGACTCTCAAGAGGCTTCTCCAACACCATAGTTCAAAAGCATCAATTCTTTAGTGCTCAGCTTTCTTCACAGTCCAACTCTCACATCCACACATGACCACTGGAAAAACCATAGCCTTGACTAGACGGACCTATGTTGGCAAAGTAATGTCTCTGCTTTTTAATATGCTGTCTAGGTTGGTCATAACTTTCCTTCCAAAGAGTAAGCATCTTTTAATTTCATGGCTGCAATCACCATCTGCCGTGATGACCATAATCCAATCTGACTTATGTCTTCAAAAGAGGAAATTTGGACATACAAAAACACGTCAGGGATGTGCACTCACAGAAGAAAGGCCATGTGAAGACACAGCAAGAAGGAGAACATCTGTAAGTCAAGGATAGAAGCCTCAACAGAAATCAGACACACTAATACCTTGATTTTGGATGTCTGGCTTCCAGAATTGTGAGAAAATTAATTTCTGTTGTTTAAGCAACCTAGTTTGCAGTATTTTGTTACAGCAGCTTTTACAAACTAATACAGTGGTTAAAAGGGGTAGGGCATGTGTTCACTGAAACTACTCACAAGAGAAAAAATATGGGACTAAAAATAATTTTCAAGCCAGAATAGAAATTAGCTTAGTAGAAATTTTGACTAGGATGTTGGAAATGATTTCTATCTGGTTTTAGGTGGTGGATACAGAGGAGTGTAAGTGTGTGTGTGTGTTTGTATTTAAAATTTTATTAGGCTTGTGCACATTACTATACATATATTTTACTTTTAAATAAAAAGTTAATTTTTAAAAACTACTACAAAAATGCCATATACCAGCTTTACTGGCAAGGTCTTTTATATTTTCAAAAACTAGATATTTCTCAAGCTATACAAACTGCCACAGAATCTGGAAATAAAGCTAATGAATTAATTTTATGAAATTAGCATAACTCTGAAACTGAGACCAGATAAATAACTGAACCAATGTCACTTAGAAATACTGATTTTAAAAAGTCAATTATTAACAACACATCTCAAAGGTGAATTAACAGATAAATCTTTCACCAGGATAATGCAGGATTAATTCCAGGAATGCAGACAGTCCACTGCTGAGTTATTAATGTATTCTACCACCTATGCCAGTAGATGTCAAATGGCATTCCACATAGATTCCTGATTTTGGAAATGAACAAACAGGCAAAACCATAAGTAGCTGTTCAAGGTTTTAAAATATCTGGTAAAACCAGGAAGCTGAGTGGACACCCACTATCATCACTATCGGGTAACACTGCACCAACTAGTAATTCCAGAACAATGAGATAAAACAAAAACAGCAAAACCAATACCATATTGTAAAGTTAAAAAATAAAAAACAGAAAAAAAAAAAAACCAGAAAGGACTAAAGGCTATTGTTTGTAGATCATATAACTATATACTTAGAAAACTAGTAAAAATCAAAGCTCTAAAATTAATGGGTTTTCAGCAAAGTAGCAGAATAGAAGATAAATATGCTAAAAAGTAATAGCATTCTTTTCAATAAGCTAAAAGAAATAATTAGAATGATACATGGTTTTCATGCGTTTCAGAGGTCAGTTTGGTCAGACATATCAAAATCATTGGAGGAATTAATAATTTGTCTCCTAGAAATCTAACTTATGAGCACAATTAGCATTCAGATAATTAGTAATAAACCAAGATGTGCACTGCAATGTCACTAAGCTAACAAACTGTGGCATAATGTAATTTTTGTGATAGGAAATTGGTTTACTATATCACAGTACATTCATAAGATAGACACGTAGGTCTCCATTAACAATTACATCCTTGAATTATTAAAATAATGAGGCAATGTCTATAATATAAAGCTATATGAAAAGAATGGCCTGCAAAACTTTGTATTGCTTCATTAAAACATATAAAAATAGTAAAATAAAGGACTAGAAGACAAATATGTCAAAATTAAGTGGTGATGATATAAAGGATTGTGATTACTTTTACTTCTTTTCTCTTTGTTTAATGTTTATTTTTATGTATTTATTGGCTGCGCTGGGTCTTAGTTGTGGCATACAGGATCTTTTAGTG
Organism: Bos javanicus; assembly: GCF_032452875.1. Classification (NCBI taxonomy): domain Eukaryota; kingdom Metazoa; phylum Chordata; class Mammalia; order Artiodactyla; family Bovidae; genus Bos; species Bos javanicus. The sequence goes on along the minus strand of NC_083881.1, from coordinate 56,437,194 downwards.
TGGCTCATGAGATATTTTTAGTCGCAGAATGTGGGATCCAGCTCCCCAAAAAGGGTGATCGAACCCGAGTCTCCTGCACTGGGAGCATGGAGTCTTAGCCGCTGGACCACTAAAGAAGTCCCCTCTTTTCCTTTCCTTATATTTGTTTTTCATGCTTTTCTGTATTTACATTTTCTATGATATTCATTTTATAATCACACAAATATAGATGTTATTAATAATATTTCAAATTATTGTCCCTAGATGGTGGGATCTGGGGCAGGTTTCTGGTTTGATGAAATTTTAACTTTTTAAATGTATTAAGTTTATAATACACACACCTAAAGCCAGACATCCTGGAATGTGAAGTCAAGTGGGCCTTAGGAAGCATCACTACGAACAAAGCTAGTGGAGGTAATGGAATTCCAGTGGAGCTATTTCAAATCCTAAAAGGTGATGCTGTGAAAGTGCTGCACTCAATATGCCAGCAAATTTAGAAAACTCAGCAGTGGCCACAGGACAGGACTGGAAAAAGTTAGCTATCATTCCAACCCCAAAGAAAGGCAATGCCAAAGAATGCTCAAACTACCGCACAATTGCACTCATCTCACACGCTAGTAAAGTGATGCTTAAAATTCTCCAAGCCAGGCTTCAGCAATATGTGAACCGTGAACTTCCAGATGTTCAAGCTTTTTAGAAAAGGCAGAGGAACCAGAGATCAAATTGCCAACATCCTCCGGATCATGGAAAAAACAAAAGAGTTCCAGAAAAACATCTATTTCTGCTTTATTGGCTATGCCAAAGCCTTTGACTGTGTGGATCACAATAAACTGTGGAAAATTCTGAAAGAGATGGGAATACCAGACCACCTGACCTGTCTCTTGAGAAACCTGTATGCCGGTCAGGAAGCAACAGTTAGAACTGGACATGGAACAACAGACTGGTTCCAAATAGGAAAAGGAGTACGTCAAGGCTGTATATTGTCACCCTACTTATTTAACTTCTATGCAGAGTACATCATGAGAAATGCTGGACTGGAGGAAGCACAAGCTGGAATCAAGATTGCCAGGAGAAATATCAATAACCTCAGATATGCAGATGACACCACCCTTATGGCAGAAAGTGAAGAAGAACTAAAGAGCCTCCTGATGAAAGTGAAAGAGGAGAGTGAAAAGTTGGCTTAAAGCTCAACATTCAGAAAACGAAGATCATGGCATCCGGTCCATCACTTCATGCAAATAGATGGGGAAACAGTGGCTGACTTTATTTTTGGGGGGGGCTTCAAAATCACCACAGATGGTGATTGCAGCCATGAAATTAAACGACGCTTACTCCTTGGAAGGAAAGTTATGACCAACCTAGACAGCATATTCAAAAGCAGAGACGTTACTTTGCCAACAAAGGTCCGTCTAGTCAAGGCTATGGTTTTTCCAGTGGTCAAGTATGGATGTGAGAGTTGGACTATAAAGAAAGCTGAGTGCCGAAGAATTGATGCTTTTGAACTGTGCTGTTGAAGAAGACTGTTGAGAGTAACTTGTACATGACTGAGCGAACTGAACTGAACTGCAGTTTATAATTTGACTTTTTATGAAAATCATCTTTTTTACATTATAGCCTCATCTCAGAGACCAACTGAGCACACTTTAAGGTGTCTGAGGGTTCTTGCCAAAAATGAGCTGCCTTTCCTTTTCCTGAAACTATGAGCTAGAAAGTGAGTAGATATTAAGTGTGACTGGTAAAGGTTTTATCACTGTATTTCAGAATGGGATTTTTCAGTGGTGCTATAGCTCTAATTGTTAGACAGCTCTCATCTAATTGCTTCTACCAAGTGGTTCTAATTCTGTTCTCTTGGGTCTCTCACAATATGTCTAATCCTTCCTTCACATGCAAGCCCTTCAAATATTTGAAAACTTTTTACCCACCCTGGGTTTTCTCAAGTCTGAATGTCTCCAGATTCTTCAACTGTTTCTTCATGGGTCATGATTTTGTCTCTACAACACTGATGCCATCCTTCAGACATATTCCCTTATTTCAACACAGCAAATGAGAAAAACTTATTGACAGCCATCAAAAAGATGAAAAGTCAATGGTAAGGTTTTAGTTTTATTTTTCAGTGCTATTAGGAAAAAAAATGTTTTCCTTTTAAAAGTTAATTTCCAGGAAGTATTCTTAATTGTAACTCAAGTATTCATAAAATACTAGGTTAAGGATGCATTTTATTAAATTATAAAATTACTTCTGGAAGCAGAGGGGCAGTATAGGCTAGTGTTTAGGAGCATAGGATCTGGAATCAGACAGAGCATCTGGGTTGCAATCCTTCTATACCATTTATAGCCGTATGACCTTGAGCATGACTGTGTTTATTTCCTTCTCTGTAAAATGGATGGCAATAATACTAAACATCTCATGGGTTGCTGAGAACTAAACAGGATAATGTACGTAAAGCACTTAAGTCACAGTGCCTGGCACATGGTAGTCTTTTCAAGTAAAACTTTATATAAAATATTCTCAAAGTCATTTAAAAATCACCAGAATAAGTCTATATGAAGACAGTGATTATATGGAGCATCTACACAAGATAGAAAGCATAAGTTATTAACAGTGGTTTTTGCAATATTTCACTGTCCTCAGTGCGTGACTTTAAACACTGAATTTTAGAAATTTGAATCAGTGGATACAGAACTTCATTGTGAAAAATATTAATAGGGCATGTGGATCAATTAACAAAGTTCAGTGTTCCCGGAGAGAAATGATGAGGGTTTGATTCTTAAGAGAACAGTTTCACAACAATGAAAACCACCACTTTACTGAGTAGTTAACCCTCTGCCAACTACTCACTCGGAGTGGAGGAGGAGGAAGGGCAGGGAGAGAAGGGAGGAGGAGAGAGCAGGTAAGGGAGGAAGGGAGGGGGAGGGCAAAAAGGAAAATTGAGTGCTCGCTAACATGGACTGAGTGTAGGCACTGTGCACAAATCGCTTCACTTAACCTCACAACCCTATGAAACAGGTATTGGAAAAAGTCCTTAGAGAAGTTAAGAAACTTATCCAGGACTATGTTGTAACAATTTTTAATTGGCCAAAAAGAAATGAAACCTAGTTCTTAGTCTTAATAACAACTTAGATTAAGTTATTATTAGGGGGAAAAACTGTTTAGGTAAGGATGAAGGTCTGGAATCTAAATGACAGAGTAGAGATAAGTGTGAATTTGAGTGGAGTGGGCGGGGAATAAAAATAATTCTTTGCTTTTTGCATTTCTGAAGGCATCATCCAAGACACTCTAAGTATATATATATGTATATACATACACAAAGACCTTTAGGTTACACTAAATCCACTTTGCATTACGAAGGAATTGACTGGTAAAGGTCAGGAGCAACACTTCAAAGACTAGGTAACATTCTCAATCCTTTCTTTTACTTAATTCTAACTTCTGGGAATGTAAAATGAAACATGGAAGATAAAAACACTTTTTCTTTGCAGTCAAGGTGATTTTTAAATTTGGTAATTTTAGAAAGATCCATGCTTGCCTCAATTTGATAAAATAAAGCTTACCAATGGGAATTAACTTTACCCAATGTTTTCTTAAATTCATACACCAAAGGAAGCCTTTCAGGACCCAGCAGCCTGTTTTAGTCATGGCATGTTCACTTTCAGGGAGATGCAGAATTTGGAGGGTGATATTGCCAAGCCAGTGCTTTCTTCTCGATACACACCTGATTAAAGGCTACAGGATCAAAGAGCAAACCACTTACAGCAAAGTGCTGCAGACCCAAAAGCTCATCTGTGAATGGAATCACTTAAAACTATTTTAAAGGGTCATCACAAAGAGGGTGCTTATTTTTAGAAATGCATTTTCTTTTGATACAAAGAAAAATGTTGGCCATTTCCCTTATGTTTATAACAACATTCCAATTTAATCTTCAGTTTAAAAATTCTTTAATTATTGCACAACTGTGTTTTGTTGATTGCACAACACCCATGTCTCTGTTCTACAAGTGTGTGTATGTGTGTGTGTGTGTGTGTGTGCGTAGATTCCTTTACTTTATGGTCATAATATATGTTAAAGCTAAGATCTACAATTTTTATTCCACTGAGGAAAGCTTTAAACATGAAGGATGGAGGGGAAAGTCTGATAGAAAATATCCTGTTATAGAAACCATTATATTTTTACTAATTTATTATTTATTACTTACCCAAATATTTTTCTGATCACAGCAGTGAAGCTGGAAAAGAGGATGGTATTGTATGTATTTGTTCCGAAAGTTTATCCTTAATTCCACATCCGTGTTCTCCACCACTTAATGTCAGTGAGTTTATGTCATGTACATACATTGAAGGACTTTCAATATCACCCTATACATGTTGGAATTATTCTTAGGGTGATGGTTAGAATCTTGTACAGAAAAAGGCCTTCCGATCCAAATTTCCTTTCTTGGTTACCATGATTATCACTGAAATATCTGGAAGAACACATACCAAAACACAACTGCATGTTTTTTTGTCCACTCATACATAAGAACCTAGCATAATTATTCATGAATTAAAACCAAAAGCAAGTTCATAAGAGTTATGCTTTTTTAAATACTGAAGTTCCATCTAGTATTCAGAAATTTAGTGAGTTGTATTTACTTCATTTTTATTTATAGTGAAATTAAAAGTTGAAAGACAAAAAAACAGTAAATAAGTTATATGAGAGAAAACACTGCATAAAACTTTATACCTTTATGTCTTTGGCATTTTTATTTTGAGCAAATATATTGTTCTAATGTAGTACAACTTTAAAGTTTTTTTCTTTCATTGTTTTATATAATTTAAGAGTGAACTTTTAAAAATAAGCAAACAAACAAAAAACAAAAGAAGTTTGTCTACTCCTAGAAGACAGAATCCAAAAAACACTGGGTAAATTAAAACACACACACACACACATTAGTTCTGCTTCTCTACAATTTAGTCATTATAGTAGAATATAAGTTTCAAACACACAAAACCTCGAGTCTCCTGGTACATCTTAGGTTACCATCTCTTATTCCACTGGCATTCCTATGTCAGAGCATAGTGTTCTTAGGATAATTTAGCTTAAAAAAGAGGAAAAAAGCTACAGTTCTTCCTTGTTGTCTATTCAAACATCCAGAGATGCCAAAGGGAATTCTCTCATTTTTTTCTTTAAATGCTCCAAAAGGAAGAAAATCATTTCAGCATTTTTTAAACTTTGATGAATGATGAACTTAAATTTCATTCTGTTAACTTAGTAAAAGAATGTAGCATCTCACAAAAGAAATTCTGTCAGTATGGGACTTACTTAAAAAGAAAACAAATAATAAACTATATAGTCAACTGTTCTTCCCAGAGTTCCTTAAGTCACTATGGTTAGATAAGAAATGGCTGCCAGGTGATCAAATGGTAAACCTGAAAACTAATGGCCAAGTTACAATACAAGGCTGTTTTGAGACTCACTTGAAATGCTATAAATCATTACAAGTGAATGTTAACTAAAAGTGGAAAAAAGCAAATATGAGGCATTATTATTGGCTGTCAGTTAAACCTCATTTGAGTCCTACAGATCTTCAGAGAACAAAGCGCAAGTCCCAAGACAAGGGAGTTATGTCTAGACAACCAAGAATGATCTCTAATTATGTCATCTATTCGATGCATGAGACAGGGTGCTCAGGGCTGGTGCACTGGGATGACCCTGAGGGATGGGATGGGGAGGGAGGTGGGAGGGGGGTTCAGGATGGGGAACACATGTACACCCACGGCTGAGTCATGTCAATGCATGGCAAAAACCACTACAATATTGTAAAGTAATTAGCCTCCAATTAAAATAAATAAATTTTTAAAAAATAAAAAAATTATGGGCTTCCCATGTGGCACTAGTGGTAAAGAAGTCACCTGCCAATACAGGAGATGTAAGAGATGTAAGTTTGATCCCTGGGTTGGGAAGATCCCCAGGAGGAGCGTGTGGCAACCCACTCCAGTATTCTTGCCTACAGAATCCCATGGACAGAGGAGCCTGGTGGCCTAGTCCATAGGACTGCAAAAAGTCAGACTCGACTGAAGTGACTTAGCACAGCACATTAAAACATCTATTGAAACATACAGATCACTTAGAAATCTGGACGGCTATTCACACGTTCTGCCCAGTATTTTGTAGGCCTGATTATGCTAACTCACCAGCAGAAAATTTAATTTTTAAGTAAGAATGATAACAAGTTTCAATACTTGTCACAGCTTTTAAAGTTCTGTCCCTATTAATGCAGTATTTACACTTATGGCAGCATATATGGTACCAATGTACTGACCTTTTGATATACAAAGATAAACTTCTGACTTGCCACTAGGAGATTCATGATTTGCTTTGTTTTTAAAAGTTGTGATAATTTTAAGCAGATCTACGTGAACCCTTTTCTGGTCTTCTCGCATCCAATGGGACACACTTAGGAAACACTGGCAAAGGTTCAAGTTGCAAGTCTCTGGCTAGGAGTAGAAAAACACTGATTGACTTCTGCACAGATGACCAACAGCTCCATTCTAATTGGCAAACTGAACAGACATAACTAATCAGTGCATTCTCTCTATGCAGACTATTTGTCTTTAAAATAGAGATACTCCCTAAGTTGAGGAAACCTGAATAAACAAATAAGTAGTGGAGGAAATATCTACTAAGTATCTACTATTAAATCTACTGTTTAGGGAGTACAAAATGAACAAATTATGGCTACCAGGCTTAAGAGGGAATGTAGAGGTTAAGAAAAACAACATATCTACACATAAATGCAATAGAATACTGTTTTACTCCCTCAGAAGAGCACATTTCAAGCCCTGATCAAGTAAGACTGTCTTTCTGCAATCCATTTGTTTTTTTCCATGCTATTCCGCACATAAGTCATCCTCTGGTCCTCAAACAGCTGCTATCTGACACTGATGCACATGGAATCTTAGAAGTATACTTTTGTCATCAGACTTACGCATACCCAGACATATACTTCGTTTATTTACCTGGAATTGTGCCTAAGCACCCATGCTGCTTTCCAGTTCAAAATGTCAACTTCTCCATTGTCCTCACAATACTTAAAAACAAAATGAATCAATCTGGCATTGTTCTCCCAGTCTCATTAGGCTAAATGGAAGTCAGCATGAGAGTCACAGTTTTAGAACCAAAATAGGAGATGCTTAATGTTATTTCTTGCAGATTCTAATAGTCAAACAGTTTATTAAATACAGGAGATGAAAAATTAACAAAACTTAACAGTGTTTGTGCTACCTCTCCAGTAAGTTAACACTTTTCCAGAGGATGGTTTGATCTCTGAGAGAATTAAAATGTGTGGGAGTAAATTATTTGCATGGAAAATACATAAAACAATTTAACAGCAGGCTCCTTCTAAGAGTCTAATTAAAGACTCATTGGAAGTTTTAAACATTTCACTCTAGCCCTGACCTTGTTTACTTCTCTTACTGATGGTCTGTACTGCTCAGTATTTTACCACTGACGTCTAAGGCTGAGGCAAATCTGATTTAGGGCTTCCACTGCTCCTGTTTTAGCAGTGGTACTAAAATCAAGAGTTTACTTTCCAAGTGACCTCTTCAAGATGCATGAGGATCTTTGAGGATAACTGTATCTCTTCCTTTGTCCACACATCCAACTGGAAAACAAAATATTGGTTAGATATGGGGATCAACAGTAGGCTGACAAACAATTCCAAGTTCAGAATATTGTCATTTTAGAAGTCAATACTTTTATACGTTGTTTAGCTGTGAAGTACAAAGGAAGGAAAATATCTGAGATCATTAGAATATCTGCTTCTATTTTTGCTTCTACCAAGAAAGAGCCAAGACCAAGAGAAAGTTTTGAAACTTCTCATAAATTGCAGTATTGTGTAGATTTTAACAAGTTTTCCAGTGACCTTAACCACTTAAAAAAAAAAAAAAAGGATACTGTAACACTTCATCAGTCCATTTTCAAATTTTCAAATACAACAGTACCTAACAAACTGTATTACATTTGTGTCTGTGTATCAGACATCAACTGTAAACTCATGGAAAGAAGTGCTGGGGAACTCTTTGTAAGCTTTTGAAAAGGTACGTTTATCAAACTCTCTCCCTCCAAGTCCACAATTTTTCCTCTGTACCATTCTGAACAACATTTATTCTTTCATTCAATAGTTTGTATGTGTTAAGTTGCTTCAGTCATGTCTGACTCTTTGCAACCCTATGGACTGTAGCCCGCCAGGCTCCTCTGCCCATGGGATTCTCAAGGCAAGAATACTGGAGTGGGCTGCCATGAGCTCCTCCATGGGCTCTTCCCAACTCAAGAGACTGAACCCACTTCTTTTACATCTCCTGCATTGGCAGGCATGTTCTTTACCACTAGCACCACCTGCAAAGTCTATTCAATAGTTAATTAAGGGCCTAATACAAGCCAAGCATTAGGAATTTGGCAAAGAATAAGACAAATATTATCCATAAACAAATGACACTGATAGTCTTGGGCAAATATTAACCAATTAATTATAAAATTGTTAATGTAAGTGGGGTTCAGTTCAGTTCAGTCGCTCAGTCATGTCTGACTCTGTGACCCCACGGACTACAGCACACCAGGCTTCCCTGTCCATCACCGACTCCGGAGCTTGCTCAAACCCATGTCCATTGAGTTGGTGATGCCATCTAACCATCTTGTCCTCTGTCATCCCCTTCTCCTCCTGCCTTCAATCTTTCCCAGCATCAGTTCTTTTCTAGTGAGTCAGTTCTTCTCATTGGGTGGCCAAAGTAGTAAAGCTTCCATTTCAGCATCAGTCCTTCCAATGAATATTCAGGACTGATTTCCTTTAGGATGGACTGGTTTGATCTTGCAGTTCAAGGGACTTAAGAATCTTCTCCAGCACCATAGTTCAAAAGCATCAATTCTTCGGCATTCAGCTTTATGATCAAACACTCACATCCATACATGACTACTGGAAAAACCATAGCTTTGACTAGACAGACTTTTGTGGGCAAAGTAATGCCTCTGCTTTTTAATATGCTGTCCATGTTGGTCATAACTTTTCTTCCAAGGAGTGTCTTTTAATTTCATGGCTGCAGTCACCATCTGCAGTGATTTTGGAGCCCGAGCCCAAGAAAATAAAGTCTGTCACTGTTTCCATTGTTTCCCCATTTATTTGCCATGAAGTGATGGGACCAGATGTCATAATCTTAATTTTCTGAGAGTTTTAATACAGCTTTTTCACTCTCCTCGTTTACTTTCATCAAGAGGCTCTTTAGTTCCCCTTTGCTTTCTGCCACAAGGGTGGTGTCAGCTGCATATCTGAGGTTATTCATATTTCTCTCTGCAATCTTCATTCCAGCTTGTGCTTCATCCAGCCCAGCATTTCACATGATGTCCTCTGCATATGTTAAATCAACAGGGTGACAATATACAGTCACAGCCTTGATGTACTCCTTTTCCAATTTGGAACCAGTCTGTCATTCCATGTCTGGTTCTAACTATTGTTTCTTGACCTGCACACAGATTTCTCAGGAGGCAAGTAAGGTGGTCTGGTATTCCCATGTCTAAGAATTTTCCACAGTTTGTTGTAATTGCAAAGTAGATGTTTTTCTGGAATTTTCTTGCTTTTTCTATGATTCAATGGATGTTGGCAATTTGATCTCTGGTTCCTCTGCCTTTTCTAAATCCAGCTTGAACATCTGGAAGTTCTCGGTTCATGTACGGTTGAAGCCCAACTTGGAGAATTTTGAGCATAATAATACAAATGAGATAAAACTGTAATAGAAGAATCTAGCCTAGTTTAGGGGTAAAAGAAATTTTCCTTTAGTAAGGAAATGTCAAGTTTTCTTTGGTAACTGAGTTGAGTTCTGGAGAAAAAATAAACTAAAAGTACATGTGTGCTTCTGGAAAGAGGGAGACAGGAGAAAAAATTTATTCCCAGGTAGAGGGAACAGCATTACAAATATTAAAGCACAGGGAGGACTCTTGCTCTTTAGAGAAGTATTTTTCAAATGTGAATTGACACCAATTAGGTTATGAATACCAACAGAATAGAAAAAGAGATCATCACATATAGAAAGGGTGGCATTGTTTCATAAACTTTTGCATCAAGTATGTTTTTATAGTATTGGGTTATAATGTAATGTTTCTCTTATTCTTCAGTAGCCAAAATAGCTGGAAGTTACTGCTCTGAAGGGCAGAGAAGGTCAGTGTGGCTTGAGGCTGGTATACAAGGAGGATGCAGCAAGCAGATATTAGATAATGATAGTCAGGGATTCAGTCTTTAGGCTAACAGTTTGGAGCCACTGAAGAATTTTAACCAGGGAAGAAAAACAATCAGATTTAAATTCTAAAAGACTATTCTTATACGGAAAACAGCTGGGAATGGTGGGAGGGGAAATGTCAAGAATACTTATAGGGAGAGTAATTCAGAAGCTACTGTACTCATCAAACAATGGATGCCAGCATGGATAAGAGTAGTGGCAGGGAAGTAGATTCAAAACACAAAATACAAAATAAATGAAAATCATTGAAATAAAAAGCTGAATGGATGTTTAATGGCAAATCAGAAACAGCTGAAGAGATCATTAATGAATCAGAAGACAAATCTGAAGAAATTACCCAAAATCTAATGCAACACAGACACAGAAGTAAAAAATTTGGAAGGTAGGGAGGTTTATCTGGTGTGAGAACTCAAAACCTGAGGAACTGAAAAAAGAGAAATATCCGAAGAGTTACTTTTCTAGGACTAATGCAAGACAAAATCCATTTTCAGAATCAGGAGGCCCAATAAATATTGTCAGTATAAGTAAAATTCACTTAGCCACAGTGTTGTACACCAGGGGAAAAGAAATGCTAAAAGCAATTCGAGGAAAAAAAGTCTAATCGCAAAAAAGAATGAACAAGGAAATGGATATTATTGTACAAAATAATGTCTTAATTTATGAAGTTACAATGAAAAGGAGAGACTATGGACACAAATAACAAGTGGAGAGCAAGATGACCAGCAGCAGCTTTCTTCATGACACTAAGGTCAGAACTACTTGTTAAGGACTTCCCAGTGGCCCAGTGGTGAGGAACGCACCTGCAAACGCAGGGGACATGGGTTCTGTCTCTGGTCTGAAAGAGTCCACGTGCCCTGAGGCAACAAAGCCTGTGCACCGCAACTACTGAGCCCGCATTCTAGAGCCTGAGCTGCAACTACCAAAGCCGGCATGCCCTAGAGCCCATGCCCCACAGAGAAACCTCCACCCACCGCAACTACAAAAAGCCTGTATGCAGCGCAAGCTAAGACCCCACACGGTCATTAAAATTTCTAGGGTGACTGCTGTAACAATAGAATGCTTAGTCGCCCAACTAATAGAAGATGAAAGAAAAATGGAACCATAAGAGGGCAAGAAATGGAGGTGAAAAAAGCCAAAGTGGAACATATAGAAAGTGTTATAGTAAGATGGTAGAAATAAACTCATAAACATAAGAGGAAATGGATTTAACATTTCAGTTAGACACATGACTGTCAGCCTAGTTTCATAAATTTCAGGTAAGAAGGTGGAAACACCCCATGTTCAACAGTTGAATGAATTAGTTATCGTATAATCAGACCAGAGAATACTACAAAGCAGTGAAAAAGAACGGACTATAGATGAATTTATCAAATTAACATGGGTTAGTTGCAGTGTTGACAATGCAAGCCATAGAATACAAAGCATTTCAATTAAATATACATCAAAAATATGAAGAAAAGAAACAGGTCTTTTTGTAGGGATATACAAAGAAATAACACAAAGTCATGGTAATGGTTACTTCTTAGGGACAAAGAGGAAAATACAATTAGTGAGGGGCTCACAAGCTCTTCAAAGTCAAGAGAATCACTCAATTTCTTAAGCCAAGTAGTAGGTAGGAGATATTAGTTAATAGGTATAGGTTTTATTTTTCTTTAAACTGGAGATGTTAAATACAGTCTTTTGTATATTTCATATTTTAAAAAGCATACACATTTATGAACATAAAAAAGTTTTAAAAAAGACACACAAGCAACTATTTAAGTTTCTTTGATGTGTTCCAGTGCCTGTAAAAGCTGCTGACACAAAGAAGTGCCAATTATAGAATGCAAAAAAATAAAGAGCACAAAAATATTAATTAGTACATCATTTGTGGTCAGCATCTTACTAGGACAGTTTACCTGTTATCAAAACCTAATGTTAAATCCAGAACCAAGTAATTTGTTTTTATACATGCTTCAAACATACATTTCATCAATGAATACATTTTGGTAATGTGCAAATATGACCATTAGTTATATAAATTTTTTTCTGATTGATACTGGTAATCCTTGGTGACATCATGTTTCAAATTCAAAGGGCAGTAGTATTTGAAAAGTAAAGTAGTAAAATATGAATATTAACTTTAGGCAAAGGCAAATTGGAAGCGGTCAAACAGGAGATGACAAGAGTAGATACCATTATATCTACTACTGTGGGCAGGAATCCCTTAGAAGAAATGGAGGAGCCATCATAGTCAACAAGAGTTCGAAATGAAGTATTTGGATGCAATCTCAGAAATGACAGAATGATCTCTGTTCATTTCCAAGGCAAACCATTGAAAATCACGGTAATCCAAGTCTATGCCCTGACCACTAATGCTGAAGAAGCTCAAGTTGAACAGTTCTACGAAGACCTACAAGACCTTTTAGAACTAACACCTAAAAAAGATGTCCTTTTCCTTATAGGGGACTGGAATGCAAAAGTAGGAAGTCAAGAAACACCTGGAGTAACAGGCAAATTTGGCACTGGAGTACAGAATGAAGCAGGGCAAAGGCTAATAGAGTTCTGCCAAGAGAACGCACTGGTCATAGCAAACACCCTCTTCCAACAACACAAGAGAAGACTCTACACATGGACATTACCAGATGGTCAACACTGAAATCAGATTGATTATATTCTTTGCAGACAAAGATGGAAAAGCTCTATACAGTCAGCAAAAACAAGACTGGGAGCTGACTGTGGCTCAGATCATGAACTCCTTATTGCCAAATTGAGACTTAAATCGAATAAAATAGGGAAAACCACTAGACCATTCAGGTGTGACCTAAATCAAATCCCATATGACTATACAGTGGAAGTGAGAAATAGATTTAAGGGACTAGATCTGAAGAAAGAGTGCCTGATGAACTATGGACAGAGGTTCATGACATTGTACAGGAGACAGGAATCAAGACCATCCCCAAGAAAAAGAAATGCAAAAAAGCAAAATGGCTGTCTGGGGAGGCCCTACAAATAGCCATGAAAAGAAGGGAAGCGAAAAGCAAAGGAGAAAAGGAAAGATACACCCATTTGAATGCAGACTTCCAAAGAATAGCAAGGAGAGTTAAGAAAGCCTTCCTCAGTGATCAATGCAAAGAAATGAGGAAAACAACAGAATGGGAAAGACTAGAGATACCAAGGAAACATTTCATGCAAAGATGGGCACAATAAAGGACAGAAATGGTATGGACCTAACAGAAGCAGAAGATATTAAGAGGTGGTAAGAATACACAGAACTATACAAAAAAGATCTTCATGACCCAGATAATCACAATGGTGTGACCACTCACCTAAAGCCAGACTTGCTGGAATGTGAAGTCAAGTAGGCCTTAGGAAGCATCACTATGAACAAAGTTAGTGGAGGTGATGGAATTCCAGTGGAGCTATTTCAAATCCTAAAAGGTGATGCTGTGAAAGTGCTGCACTCAATATGCCAGCAAATTTGGAAAACTCAGCAGTGGCCACAGGACTGGAAAAGGTCAGTTTTCAATCCAATCTCAAAGAAAGACAATGCCAAAGAATGCTCAAACTACTGCACAATTGCACTCATCTCGCACGCTAGTAAAGTGATGCTTAAAATTCTCCAAGCCAGGCCTCAGCAATACAGGAACTGTGAACGTCCAGAGGTTCAAGCTGGTTTTAGAAAAGGCAGAGGAACCAGAGCTCAAATTGCCAACATCTGCTGGATCATCAAAAAAGCAAGAATTCCAGAAAACACATCTATGTCTGCTTTATTGACTATGCCAAAGCCTTTTTGACTGTGTGGATCACAATACCAGACCACCTGACCTGCCTCTTGAGAACCCTATATGCAGGTCAGGAAGCAACAGTTAGAACTGGACATGGAACAACAGACTGGTTCCAAATAGGAAAAGGAGTACGTCAAGGCTGTATATTATCACCCTGCTTATTTAACTTCTATGCAGAGTACATCATGAGAAACGCTGGTCTGGAAGAAACACAAGCTGGAATCAAGATTGCTGGGAGAAATATCAATAACCTCAGATATGCAGATGACACCACCCTTATGGCAGAAAGTGAAGAGGAACTCAAAAGCCTCTTGATGAAAATTAAAGAGAGTGAAAAAGTTGGCTTAAAGCTCAAAATTCAGAAAACTAAGATCATGGCATCCAGTCCCATCACTTCATGGCAAACAATGGGGAAACAGTGGCTGACTCTATTTTTCTGTGCTCCAAAATCACTGCAGATGGTGATTGCAGCCATGAAATTAAAAGACACTTACTCCTTGGAAGGAAAGTTATGACCATCCTAGACAGCATATAAAAAAGCAGAGCCATTAGTTTGTCCACAATGGTCCTTCTAGTCAAGGCTATCATTCTTCCAGTGGTCATGTATGGATGTGAGATTTGGACTATAAAGAAAGTTGAGCGCCAAAGAATTGATGCTTTTGCACTGTGGTGTTGGAGAAGACTCTTGAGAGTCCCTTGGACTGCAAGGAGATCCAACCAGTCCATCCTAAAGGAGATCAGTCCTGGGTATTCATTGGAAGGACTGATGTTGAAGCTGAAACTCCAATACTCTGGCCACCTGATGCGAAGAGCTGACTCATTTAAAAAGACCCTGATGCTGGGAAAGATTGAGGGCAGGAGGAGAAGGGGACAACAGAGGATGATATGGTTGGATGGCATCATTGACTCGATGGACATGGGTTTGGGTGGACTCCAGGAGTTGGTGATGGACAGGGAGGCCTGGCATGCTGGAGTTCATAGGGTTGCAAAGCCTCGGACAAGACTGAGCGACTAAATTGAATTGAATTGAACTTTATATAGTGTATAATCTTGAAAGAACATTTAAATATAAAAAAAACAGATAGTCATTAAAGTTTTATGTTCCAATAGGTCCTTTTGGGAATCAAATAGTATCAAATGATTATATTGGTTAAAAAATACACCCTCTGCTCTCATTTCAAGATAATGAGATGGTTTTGTGAATCAAGATCCTCGTTTACAACGTACTTAACATATATCCTCTAACCCTATGTAAACTTAGTCTGGAAGGATTTATAAAGCAATAATGACGTAAGGAGAGATAGTGTGTGATGTAACTGAAAAAGCCTGTTTTCAATTCCATGCTTTAACATTTACTAGGTATGACCCTGAGTAAATCATCTGTGTATGTTTCCTCATCAACAATATATAAATATTAACATCAAATCTTCCAGGCATGAGTGAGGCAGTCAAATGTTTGAATCCTTTTTTTCTTCCCTTTGGGTTATTTAGATAAATAAGTGTTAAAAATGCCTGACAAATTCTCTTCCTCCCTACAGTTTTTATGGGTCCACTATGACAAATGAAGTAACTGTCAGACTTGCTTTTAATTGCTAGTGATATAATCACCTAGAAATCTTTGCTATTAACACCTTGGTTGAACAATTGACTTAAAAAGTGAGTGTTAATGATGTTTTCAGAACATTTTGCCCTCGGGTCACTGGTGCAGATGGAAACAAAGGCATCTTAACAGCCTTCCCATTTCAATGTAGCCTGACTAACACATGCAATTTTATATAACTATTGCTCCATTTATTATAGATCAGTACTTCTGATCCAAGGAATTAGCTCCCACATGAGGTAATGAGGGTGTACTTCTATCTGGTTACTGATATGCCACCTTTTGGTACTTTCTCTATGAACCTCGATCATTTTCTATAAGCGGTCCTCTAAACTTGGCATTCTCACAACACTGGTTATAGATGAGTCAAAAATTAGCATTTGGCTTACCCTCTTTGGGAATCCTCCCCTTTAGTTTCAGCACTTTTGCATTACAGTTTAGAAGAACCAATACCACAAACCAGAGACCGGAACACAACACAAGCACCAGATTTGACCTGTATTCTCCAAACTTAACTGTATGTTAATGGCGGCCTGATCAGGTGTCAAATAAAAGAAAAATATGCATGTATCTTTTATCTTTGTACCATTTGTTGAGAGCAGTTAACAGGTATTTCTGTCATGTGACTGGGTTTTAGTTCAAAAAAGTGGAAAATCAAACCACTTCTAGGTAAAGGAGACTAAGGGGACTGTATATACTTCTTGAATATTTAACTCTGTTTAATATTCTGTGTGTTTAACTCTGTGTGTGTGTATGTGCACATACACACATCATATTCAATGAGGTATTTATAAAATTCAGCTTACACTCCTATTTAAGTCTCTGTAGAAGCCTAGTGAGTGACTAGGGAGCCACTTTAACTAAGGCATTAAGAAGTGGTAGCCTTATTTGTTAATAGCCCCAACTGGAGACAATCAAACTATTCTAAAAGAGGTACAGGTCAAACAATGTGGTACATTAATATCATGGAATACAACTTAGAAATAAAAAGAAACAAACCACAGACATACATAACTTGAACAGATCTCAAGGGGATTATGAGTAGAAAAAGCTAACCTCAAAAAAAGTCATATACTGTTGCTGTAACATTCTCATAATGACAAGATTATATCTCCACTGTGGCTCAGATTGTAAAGAATCTGCCTTTAATGTGGGAGACCCGGGTTCCAACCCTAGGTCAGGAAAATCTTTCCTGGAGAATTCCATGGACAGAGGAGCCTGGGAGGCTACAGTCCATGGGGTCACAAAGAGTCAGACACGACTGAGTGACTAACACTTTCATATAACAAAATTACAGATAGAGAGAACAGATTAGTGGCTGTCCGGTGTTAGAGCTGTTGGAGTAGGCATGACTCCAAAGGGGTAGCACGAGGAGACCTTCCCGATGATAATGAAATCTCTAATTCTTGACTGCAGAGATGGTAACACCAAAAGTGATAAAATGGCAGAGTTATTCATACCACTGTACCAATGTCAATACCCCAGTTTTGATATTGGGATTATAGTAACACAAGGAAAAAATTGGGAAAAACTATATTTAGGTTGCATAAGGCCTCTCTCCGCTATTTTTGCAACTTACTGGAAAACTATTGATATAATTATTCCAAAACGAAAAGTTAAAAAAAAAATCACACACATACACAAAGAAATAAAATGAAACGGTCAATTTTATTCAAATTCTCCAAAATTTATACTAAATACGTTGTTTCTAAAAGGTTTCACCTTCATATAATGGCTTTATTATTTCGCCTTTCTTTTAAAGGTTTTTCAATTTTTCTGTACAGTTCTTCAGTAGAAGCCAGAGTCCTGAGCTGCCCAGTTAGGAGCCTAAAATACACAAAGAGAAATCAACAGGGTGAAAAGAAATAATTTCTGAAAATCCAACTTCAAAAAAAAGTGACACTAGCATTTTTTTAGCCACACTTCTGCCAATCTATTCTCTACAACAACTTCTGCAATTACTAAATGTGAGGTGTTTCAGAACAACACAACAAAATATCATCTGATACAGTTTTTGACCAATTATAAAGTATAACAATGACAATATTATACCCAAAACAATACAACTTAACCCTTAAGCATACAGAAATAACAACTACACGATAGTTATTTTTCAGGCTCAGTTAATTCTACACTTGGATGGAATAGGCAAGGACAATAATGTTTAAAACTGAAGGACTATGCTAAGGACACAAATCTGTTAACTAAAACTTCAATCAGATGAGATCCTTGAATGTAGCTCGACTATTTTCTAAAAACTTTCTACCCTCCAGCTATAAGTAATCATAATGCCTGAAAAGTACTAGGGGTAGTTTGGAATCCCAAAATTTCAAGGCTATACAAATTCCTTTAATATCTAACAGGCAGGATTTCTACCCAAAGTGGAAATCTATTTTTCTGACACTTAAATATGAATATCAGATAAAATAAAATTTTGTAAAATCAACACTAACATAATAAGATCAACAATTTTGCAGAAGTAGTTCTTTAAAGGAACACAAATTTCAAGCACTTGAAAGAGAGATAACACATGTAACTTATCACTGCCAGTATCAAAATGATGTGTTGAAAACACTAAGGAAATGACATAATGAAGGCACACAGGAAGGGTAAGAGAAAAAAACACCCAATTGTAATAAAACTAGGAACACATAATTTAATTTGTTTCCTAACTAACGCATAAAACATATAAGAAAAATCTTTTCAGTTTAAGTGATTCTTAAATAAAATTACCCCCAAATACAAAATCAGACACAACCAAAATTAATTTGTTCTCAAATGATGCCCATGTAACAATTATATTATTTACTGCCAAATTTGAGACAACAGAAGATGTGTGGTTCTTACCTCTGACCTACTATTCTGATTAAGTTTCTTCTCAATATTCATGGCCAACATCTGGCTTCTAAATGAAAGGCTTTTGGTCTTTTCAATCACTTGCTGATAGGGTGAGACTGCATTGTTACCCATAACCACATGACCCTAAAATGAGACAGAAAAATTGGTCCTATAACGTTAACAACCGAGTTTCTTAAGTCATAAGTATAACATCACAACCTACATGTATGTTGCAAATATTTTTATGCACAGTACAGATGACAATATTCATCCAACAACAACAAAAAAAACAAGAGAATGCTACTGCCTTCAAAAAAACTATTATATATTAAAACAAAAATTCTAGAATGAATGTCCTAACAAAAACTCCCCCAAAAGTATAAAATAATCAGCAACTGACATCTAGTACATAGCACAGACAACACTCACTAATTTAGAATCAATCTTGGCATCCAGCCTTGCATTTCTAATCAAATTTACAATCCACCTTTCAGCTTCTTCTGGAGTCATGTTCAGTTTATCTGCCAACATGCTAATGAAAAAGAAAAAAGAAAGAAAATGACATTAACTGAGTTAAAAACTTAGCTTTATATACACAGTCTCTGACCTATACTCTATATGGAAACTTTTAAGTACTTATGGGTCATCTTCTCTTAAATATTGTGACTCTTAAAATTGCATTGTTCATGTTTGTGCTATTTTCTTGAGCTGTTCACAATCTAGCTCATTTCACCTAACAGATTTAAGGTTCTTGAAGGGGAGGGCCCCATATTCTGTATTTATACAAATCCTTCTAGCTTCCATAAAAGTATCTTACTTAGTAGTACTCCACTACTAATGATCTAAGGGAGAAAAATGTTGTACGATGTGTAATGATTATAGACATTAAACCCATTACAAGGAGCATTAGTAATTAAAAATAATAAAATGCAGCACATAACTAAAATTCAGGGCTGCTGAATTTCATTTTCTTCTGCACTAAGGACAGTCCCTTGAACTGTACACTATAGATACCTAAATGGCCACTGAGTTTAAGGAAAAAGAGACATACATACATACAGAGAAAACACAAACAGAGGAGAGAGGGAAGGAGAAAGATGACAGACACCAAGACCCTGATTTAAAGTCTTTGATGTCATCAACCAATTTGCATTTTCTAATTAATGATCAGAGGCCTCTTGAAAAAGAGGCCACTGCAGGCCTTAATTTTTCAGGATTAACACAAACACAAGCCTTCGTAGCAGGTAAGTCAGTCAGTCAAACGATGAAAGAGTATCTACGTATGCATGTATAATATTTAAAAGGATGGTATACATATATGCGTATACAGGTGAAGTGAACTGAAGTTGCTCAGTCGTGCCTGACTCTTTGTGACCCCGTGGACTGTAACCTACCAGGCTCCTCCCTCCATGGGATTCTCCAGGCAAGAGTACTGGAGTGGGTTGCCATTTCCTTCTCCAGGGGATCTTCCCGACCCAGGGATCGAACCCGACCCGGGTCTCCGGCATTCCACACACCTTAACCTCTGAGCCACCAGGGAAGCCCCAAATATAGGTGTTTATACTCAAATATTAACTCTCCTCTTTCACTTGTTTTCAATGAAGATATTATACACTTGCCAGGTCTTCTAATATTATCACTACTTTGATGAAAAAAACTAGAATATCAAAATTCCTAATCTAATAGCACTCCCAATTTTAAAGTATAAATTTTTAATACACTGGAAATCATATAGCTATGTAATTGCAGAAGTCTTAATCCAAAAGTAATCAATCAAGTTAACAAAAATACCTTAATGGGAATAATATAATCTGAGCTATCTCTATTTCATGTTTACTGACAAAGAGAAGAATTTTGTTTCAAATGTAAAAAGTTAGGCTATCATTAAAGTTACTGCTAAATCAATGAAGGCAATCATTTAAAATTTATCCCTAAAATAAGCTTGAAGTTAAAAAACATCATGACGATGAGTATGAGCCAACTCGACCATAAAACTCCTTGGATTTACATGTCAAATTCTGTTCTCTTTTTATGATCAGTTTTGCCTTAAGTACACATTCTCAGCAAACAAAGAACAATTAGTCCATGACTACTACTTCAATTTCACGATCAGGTTTCATTTTATTCTCTTTATCATTGTTCTCTAAGCAAACCCTATTTATGTTACTAAAAATAGGGAAGTATGTCATTTTACTGAAACAACAAGGCATTTTTTTGACTAGGAAAAATTCCTGCAGCTGGTGTTTCCTATGGCTTCTCAATAAACTCCGTGTTTTTCCTACTGGTACTTGACTTATTTTCCTACTGGTACTTGACTTATTTTAGAAATGTGTACATTTCATTTTCTTCTGCACTGCTAAAGTAAGCAATTGCCTAATACTTTTAGCTGAAGCTGCTACTCTAAAGGTAAAGAACATATTTTCCAAAACATTATTTTATCAACTCCTGTAACAACTTCTCTTTTGTATGTCTCCTCCATTCCCCCAAAATACAACTCTTTAAAGTGAAGCCAAGACCATTTTACTCTGAAAAGCACAAATGAAACAATCTGTACTAAATATATTAAAACTCCAATCTTCAAGATCTCCATATACTGTTTTTAAAAAACAGATATGTTATTCCTAGTAGCTACTAACTGGATATAGTCAGTTTTTAAAAGATTTTTAAAACTATAAATAAAAGCTCTTTATGGAGGCTGTTTACATAATTAAAATTATAATGAAACATTCAGGGTTACTTTACTGGATATTATAAAGTGACTAAGAACTCAAGCAGAGTAACCAAGGCCTTATAGTTGCATAATGTCTGCTGTGCTTAAGTCACTCAGTTATGTCTGATTCTTTTCGACTCCATGGACTATAGCCCGCAGGAATGGGTAGCCATTCCCTTCTCAAGGAGATCTTCCTGATCCAGGGACCAAACCCAGGTCTCCTGCATTGCAGGCAGATTCTTTACCATCTGAGCCATTGAGAAGTCCTACCAATTATCTCTTTAACCACTGACTCTAATCGAAGTTCCCTAACAAACTACTTTCATCTTGAAAGACTCTCCTCTCCACCAACCAGACTAAACCTCACTGTTCATTAACTATGACATGTTTTAAACCACTTCAGGGTCTTTGCAAATGTTGTGCCTTTTGTTTCAAAGGCTAATACCCCTTTTTCTTCACTTAGCGATGTGTTATATAGGTATCAGAGAAAACAGTACCCTCATTGGCCTTCCAAGACACTTCTCCCAACCATTATGTATCTGTTTGATGTTTTCACCATTCTCTGTTTTTTGCAGAGCATTCATAGTCTCTGGTAACTCATATGGTGAAGAACCCATGTGCAATGTAGGAGACCTGGGTTTGATCCCTGGATGGGGAAGATCCCTTGGAGAAGGGAATGGCTACATACTTCAGTATTCTTGCCTGGAGAATCCCATGGTCAGAGGAGCCTGGCAGGCTACAGTCCATGGGGTCGCAAAGAGTTGTACACAACTGAGCAGCTAACACTTTCACTTTCATAGAGCTGTAAACTGAGTATCTTGTTTAATGATAGACTGTCCATGTAACGCAAGAGCATGCACCACAGCTTCCCCGTTCATGTCTATATATCCAGCAATTAGCACAATGCCCAGTAGAGAGGAGGCAATTAATAAAAACTTACTTACCGTCTGATTCCTACCCTAGTTACTACCCCAGTGCTGGCTTTGTGACTGTTTCATAATATTCTAACTAATCTGCCTCTTGAGTCTCACCTTATAGTTGCCAGCTTAGTCCTAAAGCCCAACTACCAGCTTATTCCTAAATTCCTTTCAAAAATATGAGCCCTTCTACCAAAACAATAAAATTCAAACTTCCAAGTTTCATTGTTCTCTACAATTTAGCTACAATTGAACTTTTCAGCCTTCTTCCTCATGAATACCACAGCCCATCCAAACCAAACCAATTCTTTTCCTTTCCTGTCACTTATTCAACAAAATATGAGTTGTGTTAGATGCTTGTGACAACATACAGTCTGTCTTCCACTTTTATAAAAGTTTAAAGCTAGAGTTGGGGAGTAGGGGACAAGCACCTAATCCTCCAAATATATAAACTATTTTAAGTGTAAGAAGGAAAAAGAGGAAGAAGCTATGTGAGTGTAAAAGGGTTTAACTAGTTCTAGTTTGGAGGTTTGGGGATAATTTATGTATGGAAATGTTTAATGTCAAGTTATAAAACAAAAGAAAGACAATTTTATTCTGTATAACTCTACTTAGAATTTTCTATTCTTCTTCTTTCTTTACATACATATTCTAAGTCTTACTCCATCATGGCTGGAGCAATCTGACAACATGTATCAAGACCCACAAACGTGTGCCTGCTCTGACTCATAACACCATTTTGAGGATTTACTGTTTTTGCAATGTGCTTGCTGAACCTCTACTTATTAAATCAAGTCAAAGAAAAATCTGAAATAAGGTCTGAGAAGTATTAGTAAATTATTGATACCTTCTCAGATTATCTAGGCTACCAAACACTTTAAGAATAAGAGAATGTGGCAATAATCCATTTTAAGTAATAGGAAAATATACACAGTAAAAGAAATTAAATAACAGAGGGAAGTTCTCTAAGTCCACAATTCTCTTACATTTTGCTGATTTTATGGAAAAAAAAAAAAGATTTAAAAATAAAAAAAAGTATCTTATTAAAGCTTGAAGAAACAAAAACTTGCCTTTAGCTATCCTACCCCATGCTTATTTTGTGTTATTTAAAAGAATTCAGTTTATCAATTAAAAGACAAAATATATCAAAAGGCAGAATTTCTGGGAAAAAAAATCCTAATTCAATCTAAGTTTCAAACTAAAAAATAACTTCCAGATTATTCAGATAACATTAAAATCTCAACCTTGTCTGCAGGCAGCTTAAAGAAGACATTTTAGGTTTAAAACCTTATATTTAAGACATGACACGATTTAAAACGCTGAGAAGGGAAGACAGGTGAAACATTTCCTAACGTAAACCATACTGTTTTCTTAGGTCAGTCTCCCAAGGCAATAAATATTAAAGTAAACAAATGGAATGTAATCAAACACAAGCTTTTGCATAGTAAAAAAAAACTAAACAAAAAGCCAATCTATTGACTATGAAAAATACTTGCATATGATGTGACTGACAAAGACTTAATTTCCAAAATATACAAACAGCTCATATAACTAAATAAGAACAACAAAAAACCTAATCCAAAAAATGGGCAGAAAACCTAAACAGACATTTCTCCAAACACATACAGATAGCAAATAATTGCTAATTATTAGAGAAATGCAAGTCAAAATTACAATGACCACCAGTCAGAATGGCCACCATTAAAAGTCTACAAACAAATAATGGAGATGGTGTGGAGAAAAGGAACCCTCCTACACTGTTGATGGGAATGTAAATTGGTGTGACCACTGTAGAAAACAGTATAGAAGTTGCTCAAAAAACTAGAGTTGCCATATGACCCAGCAATCCCACTCCTGGAGATACAGCCAGACAAAACCATAATTCAAAGAGACGCACGCACCCCTATGTTCACAGCAGCACTATTCACAACAGCCAAGACATGGAAACAACCTAAATGTCCAATGACAGATGAATAGATAAAGATGTGGTACATATACACAAGAGAATACTGCTCAGGCATAAAGAAGATTGTGAAATAATGCCATCTGCTGCAACATGGATGGACCTAGAGATATACTAAGTGAATTAAGTCAGAGAGAGAAACATAAATACCGTATGATTTAACTTACACATGGAATCTAAAGTATGACACAAACGAACTTCTCTATGAAACAGACTCAAAGTCACAGAGAACAGACTTGTGGCTGCCAAAAAGGAGGAGGGCTGGGGGAGGGATGGATTGGGAATATGGGATTAGCAGATGCTAACTATTAACTAGAGACTGGATAACCAACAAGGTCCTATGAAAAAAACAGCACAGGGAACTATATTCAATATCCCATAATAACCCATAAAGGAAAGGAATATGAAAAGGAATATATATATATATTTGTTGAATTTGTTATAATTTTATATATATATAAATGAATCACTTTGCTGTAC
Source organism: Bos javanicus (assembly GCF_032452875.1). Taxonomy (NCBI): domain Eukaryota; kingdom Metazoa; phylum Chordata; class Mammalia; order Artiodactyla; family Bovidae; genus Bos; species Bos javanicus. The sequence goes on along the minus strand of NC_083881.1, from coordinate 56,412,678 downwards.
AGAAATTAACACATTATAAATCAACTATACTTCAATAAAATAATACTGGAGTGGGTTGCCATTCCCTTCTCCAGGGGATCTTACCCACCCAGGAATTGAACCCAGGTCTCCTGCATTGGAGATGGATTCTTTACCAACTGAGCTATCAGGGAAGCCCATATATAAATTAATCACTTTGCTGTACAGCAGAAATTAACACATTATAAAACTTCAATAAAATAAAGATACATTAAATATTTTGTGTAAATCCCTTATTCACACCTTTTAGTTGAAAAGCTCTCCTGCTCAAGTGACTGAACTTTTTTTTTTTTAAATGTGGATCATTTTTTAAAGTTTTGAATTTGTTACAATATTGCTTCCTTTTTTATGTTTTGGTTTTTTGGCCCCAAGGGATATGGGATTTTAGCTCCCCAACTAGGGATCAAACTTGTACTCCCTGCACTGAAAGGTGAAGTTTTAACCACTGGACTGCCAGGGAAGTCCTTGAATATGTTAAGTAAGTAACACATAAAACCGCAAGTGCATGCTTAATCATTCAGTCATGTCTGACTCTTTGCAAACACATGGACTGCAGCCCACCAGGCTCCTCTGTCCATGGAATTTTCCAGGCAAGAATACTGGAGTGGGTTGCTATGCCCTCCTCCAGAAGACCTTCCCAACAAAGGGATCGAACCCAGGTCTCCCACACTGCAGGCAGATTCTTTACCATCTAAGCCACCCAGGGAAGCCCAAAACCCCAAACATCCTTTCCCAAATCTTGAGAAAAAAGAACAAAGCTGGAGGCTTCACATTCCTTGATTTCAAACTACATCACAAAGCTATAGTAATCAAAACGTATGCTACTGGCATAAAAATAGACACACAGATTAATGGAACAGAATAGAGAGCTCAAACTGAAGCATATATGGTAAATTAATTTATGACAAAGGAGGCAAGAATATACAATGGAAAAAGAACAGTCACTTTCCAACAAATGGTGCTGGGAAAACTGGACAATTACATGCAAACAAATGAAACTGGACCAGTCCTCACCCCATATACAAAAATTAACTCAAAATGAATTAAAGACTTGAACTTTAAAACCTGGAAATATAAAACTCCTTTAAAAAAGTTCTTGACATACGTCATTGTGAGGATTTTTTACATCTGATACCAAAATAAATTCAAACACAAAGGTAACAAAAGCAAAAATAAACATCAAACTAAAAAGCCCCTGCACAGTAAAGGAAACTATCAACAAGATGAAAAGTAGCCTACCAAGCGGGAGAAAGTATTGCAAACCACATATATAAGGGGTTAATTTCCAAAATACAGAAAGAACACATATCAACTCAGTATCCAAAAAAAAAAAAAAAAACCACCACCAAACAATTTGATTTAAAAATGGGCAGAGGACCTGAATAAATGTTTTCCCAAGGAAGACATACATAGGGCTAAGAGGTACATGAAAACATGCTCGACATCACTAATCATCAGAGAAACATACACCAATCAAAACAATGATATCATCTCATACCTGTTAGAATGGTTATCATTAAAAAGGTAAGAAATAAGTATTAGCAAGAATGTGGAGAAAGGGAAACTCTTGACGCATTGCTGGTAGTTAAGTAAATTGGTACAATCACTGTGGAAGACACTAAATGGATTCTTCAAACAATTAAAATAGAACCCAGCTAAAAATAGAACCCAGTATGACCCAGCTATTCCACTTAAATTTATCTGAAGGAAATGAAAATTCTAACTTGAAAAGATATAGGTAAACCCATGTTTACTGCAGCATTACTTATAATACCAAGCAACCTAAACAGCCATCAGTGGATGAATGAATAAAGAAAATGTGATTACACACACACAGAGTTATTTAACCATTAAAAAAATGAAACTGTACTACCTGCATGTTGAGGGCAGTCTGCCAAGTGAATTAAGCCAGACCAAAAAAAAAAAAAAATACCACATGATCTCACTTACATGTGGACTCTAAAACAAAACAAAAAATGCTCACGGATACAAAGAAGAGATGGGATGGGTGGGACTGGATGAAGGGTCAAAAGGTACAAACTTCCAGTTATAGAATAAATAAGCCATGGAATATAATGTATAGCATGGGGACTACAATTAAGAGTAAATCTCATCACAAGAGAATAAACTGCAAATATGTGTGGCAATGAACATCAAGTACACCTATTAAGGTGATCACTTCACAATATACACAAATATCAAATCATTATGTTGTACACTTAAAACTAATGTTCTGCTATATGTTAATTACATCTCAATTTGGCAACTCACTCCAGTGTTCTTGCCTGGAGAATCCCAGGGACGGGGGAGCCTGGTGGGCTGCCGTCTATGGGGTCGCAGAGAGTCAGACATGACTGAAGTGACTTGGCAGCAGTAGCAGAACAAAAAGTATCATTAATATCCTTAGTAAAATTAAAAACTGTGGAACTGCATTCATAAAATAAGAACAGAATGCTATAAAAAATATTCAGAAAAGAGTGACAGAGGTCTTTCTTTCAGAAACTGAAAAATAACATCAGAGACTATTTTTAATCCACAGAAGACTTCTCTGGGAGAAAATCTCCCAGAGTGTAGAAAACAAAGATACTATGATGGAAAATAGAGAAATGAAATGAAAATTGGAAGTCTGATCCAGGAGGTCTAATACCTGAATAACAGAAGTTCCAGAAAGAATAAACAGTGAACATAAAGAAGAAACTGTTAAAGAAATAATTGTAATTCAAGAAAAATTCCCAGACCTGGAGGCCATGAACTTTTAAATTTAAAGAGTCCAATATGAAGAACTGATCTCCTTAAAAGGAAATAAAACCAGTCAATCCTAAAGGAAGTCAACCCGAATATTCACTGGAAGGACTGATGCTGAAGCTCCAACACTTTGTCCACCTGATGCCAAGATCCAACTCATTAGAAAAGACCCTGATGTTGGGAAAGACTGAAGGCAAAAAGGTGAAGAGGGTGGCAGAGGATAAGATGGTTAGAAAGCATCACTGACTCAATGGACATGAACTTGAGCAAACTCCAGGAGATAGTGGAAGAGAGGAAGTCTGGCATGCTGCAGTCCACAGGGTTGCAAAGAGTCGGACACAACTTAAGTGACTGACAGCAACAATAAATATGAAAAATTAAAACAGACCTATACAAAGGCATATCACTGTAAAATTTCAGACAACGGGCACCAAAAAAGCCTCCCTCCTTCCCACTGCTAGAGAGGAAAACAAAACACCTGTATAAAAGACGTTGCTGCTGCTAAGTCCCTTTAGTCGTGTCCGACTCCGTGCAACCCCATAGACGGCAGCCCACCAGGCTCCTCCATCCATGGGATTTTCCAGCAAAGAGTACTGGAGTAGGTTGCCATTGCCTTCTCTGGTATAAAAGATGAGGAATTCAAAAAAAAAAAAAAAGTCTTCTGACTTCTACAACAAAATTGTGGAGTAGTTTTCAAATGAGAGTACCATGCCTAGCAATACCATTACTCAAGTATGAAAGTAAAATACAGAATTTTGTATGTGAAAAAAATTTACCTTCAAAGTACCCTACCTTATAAAGCCACTGAAGAATGCTTTACCAAATAAGATAATAAAGGAAGGCATAATATTATGTCCAAGTCCAGATTTTTTGAGGAAGATAAAACTGATAGAAAAATCAATTTTGAAAAGAGATTTATAAACCGGCAAAAAGTCTGAAGTGGAATTAATGAAAAAGTCATTAAGGAAAACAACAAAGCAAATGGCGGGAAAGTGGCCATTATCAATTCCAGAGAAAACAAATATTGAATACTAAACATACTACAAATCTACCTTATTTGAAACAAGGTGCTAAATTAACTCAGCACTTACTTGATGTTAAGTTCAGACACTAACACACAATTTATAAAAGATAAAAGAGTTGAGAAAAAGTCCCATAAACAAGTAATATTTCAAATACAATATGGATGACATTTCAAATAAGTGGGAGAAAACAGTTTTCCAATAAATCATGTTGGCTATTTTGGGGACAGGGAGAGGAGCTACTTTCTATTTCCAAATAAATCCTCGATGGATTCAAACAGAAGAAATAAAGTCACAGAGGTCCTTAGAAGAAATTAGGTAAATAGCATATAAACCTACTATGAGAAAGAACTTTTAAATAAAATACAGTCAGTACCATAAAGGAAAAGCTTAGTAATAACTGACTAAATAAATATGTAAATCATTCCTTTGGCATGTGTGTGCATGCTCAGACATTGTGACCCCATGGACTAGCCCAGTAGGCTCCTCTGTCCAAGGAATTTTTCAAGCAAGAATATTGGGAGTGTGTTGCTATTTCCTACTTCAGGGGATCTTCCTGACCCTGTGTCTCCTGCATTGGCAAGCGGATTCTTTAATACTTTGCCACCTGGGAAGCCTTCATTCCTTTGGGGCAAAGGGGAAAAAAAAAAGAATCCTAAGTGCTACTTTAAGGCATAAAAAAAATAATTATTTTATCCTCTATTCAATGTCATTAGTAAAACATATTCATAACTCTTAGCACAAAATCAGATACTTTTCTTCTTTCTGGAAAGGCATTAAGACCAGCTGTCCCATCTAAGAACATAAGGTATATAAACCTAAATCTAGAGAACCAATTAGGCTTTCATCAACTCTAGGCTGATTGTCTATCAGGTTTCCAATGACTTATCTTTTCGACAGTCTCCTTTTTCTGAACACTTTCACAGCCCTTACCCTGATGTATCTTAACAAATAAAGATTTGGGGTCCAGAATTTCAGAAGCTTATCAATTACCTGTTTAATAACTTGGCTTTCCAAATTTTAGTTGATAAGTGCAACTTATTTTAAAAAATACTGACTTAAGCCATTAAGTCATGGAAATCTCTGGCCTGTTTTCCACTGAAGACTGTGGCTAACTATTTTATATATCCAAAGAGCTCCAGTCTTTTATAAGGATATCCTATGACAATTAATTAAAAAGTAGTAAGTGTTAAGTGTAAACTGTATTTAACTGTAAGATTAGGAGGAAATAGGAGAAAGAAAACAGGAGAAAACTGAGACATGAAATGCTCTGTATGACAAATGAAAATTCTCACTGAATTTACCAACATCTCATTAGTCAAAAATGACACTATATTACTTGATAATTAACACAGAAATACAATGATAATGGCTGTTAAAAATAATCTCCATCTGGAAACATACCTTTTATCTCTAATATCAAAGTATAATTAAGTATAAATTGCTATATGGTAATAAGGCCTTTAAGAAAAATATTAAGATCTAAAATGTTATTGAATAAAATAAGCAAAGTGGAATGACTTCATAACTTAAATGCAAGAGCAGTTGGCAAATACATACTTTTGTGAAAAGCCAAAACTAACCCCCATAGGGAAATTATATTAATGTATGCTCCAACATGTTTATCATACACATTCAAAATATTACTTCCATACTTTGTTTTTATCTACAACTGAAAACTGGTCCAAGGATTATTCTAGAACAGCTTTTAAATTTCAGACACACCATATCTGATAAACTATTCGGCTATACTAAATTAAATCCCACCACAGTAATCTTTTTTGACAGATGTTGCATACTTCATGGTAAACAGATTTGTAACTTATCCTATAAATCTAAAGGGCTGTGTATAAACTGATAAAAACATTCTTAACATACATTTTTATAAAGATAAGACTATCACATGTGCCCTTTAGTGAAGAATCCTATCAACAGAGAATGTTCCAAATCACAAATGGAAAGGGTTATTTAATAAACAACCATGGGCTTTAAAATGCTGAATAGCACTTGATATGTGTCCACTAGGGGAAAGAAAGGAAGACAAAGACAAATCCTTCCCCCAGCCCTAAAAAAGATCAAATATCAAATAACTAAATTAATTAGAAGCAGAGATAGGCCAGCATAAACTAGTAAATGGAGTGATTTGTCATAATTAGTATACGATGGAAGAGTCTACTTAAAGATACTTTAGAGAGCTATCAGGGTTCAGTGAAACTTCAATCCAAATTACTTCTCTGACTTTTCTGTATACAAATTATGTCCATGTTATTCTAATTACTCTGTATTTTTCTTCAAAATGCCTATTCTAATTATAATCTTATCTTTATTTAATATCTGTTTCTTCCTCTGGATTTTAAGCTCTGAGGCTGTGTTCTCTACTTTCTATCTAGTGCCTGGCACTCATTCACATCTGTAATATTTTCTTCTTTCAAAAATTGTCATAGTTACACTATTAACTAATTATATCATATTATATCAAACTCTTAACTAATTATATCATAATCTGTATCATATGCATGGACTACCCCGAACACTACTTTTTAAAAAGTTCTACACATCCTTTAAATGACAGAATTACAGAAATAGCAAACAGATGAATGGTTGCCAAGGGTTCATAAGAGGCGAGAAGGAAGTGGGTACAGGTATAAAAGAGCAATCTGAGGAATTTGTGTGGTGTCAGAAATGTTCTATATCTGAGTGTATCAATATCAATAGGGTGGTTGTGTATTTTACTATGGTTCACCAAATGTTACCATTGAAGGAAATTGTAAGGGGCACAGAGGATTTCTTCATTAATTCTTACATGAGAATTATTGAGAGGAGCTCTGAAAATTATAGGTGCTGAGATCTGCCCCTTCCCATTCTGAGAATGCTTTAATTTTTTAGGGGTTGGACCTGGGAAGTTTTAAACCAGATTCTCAAGTCTTGATCCCAGAGATTCTGATTCAGAAGGTCTGTGGTAAAGCCAGAAAAATCCATTCTTAAGTTTAAGTTATACTGGTGGTTTTTTAAGTTCTCCAGATGATTCTGATGTATAGCTAGGTTTAAAAACCTCTGAACTAGAGAACGGTAATTTTTCCTATGTACTGTTTGAATGTAAACAATAGCTAGTTTGGTCATTATCATGGATTCCAAGTCCCTGGTGTCTGACTGAAGATATTTGCTATATTTATAAAAGCCCAACTCAGATGCTTAACATTATTTCAGTCATATTTCTAACCCATTAAAGCAGTTCTAAAAACATGAAGAAGCCTAGGCCCCTGGACTGAGTCCTACTGGCCCCCATCCTCTCTGGTACCACCCCCCAAACCTTACAATCTGAGATAGCACTGTTGCACTAAGGAGAACTGTTTATTCACATGAAGCTATACTTTATGCTTATCCTCTACCCTCTTAATTCACTGCATACTAAAAATATTCAATCACTCATTTTTCAAACCATTACCCTAGCAGGCTATAACTATGTGCCTAAAAAAATTTTGTGACTTGATGCAATGGTTCTCAATCTTGGATGTGCTTTGGAATAATCACCCTAACTGCAACAGTAAAGTAGCCCTATTTAGTGTAACACAAAAGCCCTACACAGCATAACACAGAAAACTGGATTCAGAAAGTTTGTGGTGGCTTCAGGGAATCTATATTCGTAAGATAAAAAACAAAACTCTACAGATTCTGGACAAAAAATTAAACACTGACTCATGGTTTTTTCCATCTTTATCCTCTGGCTCAAATGATACACTAATGACAAATTACTCTAAATCGGCTATTTCTAAAAATATCAATTGCTCACAATGAAAAAGAAAGAATTTATAACCAGGGTCAAGACAATGAATGTCAGAGAGCTATTAGCTCAGAATCTTGCATTAAATAAGACCTAAGCTGCTTAATGTCTCTGAGCCTTCAGTTTCTCAGCTATAAACGGGGCGCTACAAAACAAAGGAGTTGTACTGAATCAGTGTTTCATAAAACTGGGTTTCCAGAGTCAGTCATATGGTTCCACGGAGTCAGGAGGAAAGCAGAACACAAGTGCAGGCAAAACAAACTGAAAGAGCTCTTCCTTTATCTGCTTGTGCATATACATAAATATGGATGCTTACATAGATAATACTGCATTTCAGGACTAATGACTGTTAGAACTAGATTGGGAACCAGATTTTTAAAATTGTATCGGTATATCTGCTAGCTATAATAAAGTACTAAATAAGGTCAAAGCTTCAACTCCCAAAGGAAAAGACCCATGTTCACACTAGAATTCTAACTCTAAATAACCACTTCAATGACAACCCACTAAAATAAGGCAAGCAATAATGGATGACTTAGTGAAAACCAAAGGCTCTAAAGAAAAACTTTGGTGTACATACAATTCCTAAGAGGCAAACATTAACGTAGTAAGTTTTTAAACATTTAAGGAGCATTAACTGTTTGCCTTCATCTGTGGTCAAGGGGCACTGCTATTTTTCAATTCCTAATACATAAAATCAGTTTCTAATAAATTACGTAAGTTTCACAATTTTTTCCCCAACAATTTCTTCACACAACAGAGAAAATTTCAACTGAAATTCTCCATAACTTTTCCATGTTTCAACATTTTAGGATGTCACAGGAGTTTACTATGAGAATTCAAATATATAATTAAATAAAATAAATTCAATTCACTGAAATAATTACCAAATGTGGTCTTTTCAACAGCATTTCCAATTTACTAAGGACTAATTCCTTAAGTGAACTCCTGTTGAAAACCATTCCAAAACTGGTCATCGCTCTTTTCTCCCTATGTAATGGTATAAAAGTATTCTTTTAAAAAGTAACTCTCTGACAATCATAATACTGCCTTCAAGTAATTTTCAAAAATCATGCTTTCCCACACATATAGAAAATAAGAAGGATCTGAAGCATCCCAGAATTCAAACAAAATTTAGGATTTTTAATAAATCACTATGACATTTCCTTTTTCTACTATAGCACAGAGAAATACAATAGAAATCCAATTAACTGGAATCCTGGTAACTATAACTTTATAATAAATGAAAAGTTTATAGGAATTTAAAAGTAGAAAGTATAAATTAAATCAGTATTCTTACTTAATGCTGATACACTGATGGATGCGACAAAAAGTCTCAAATATGAACAGACGGGCATTTTCAATGAAATCCTCAAGACAAGCCACCAAGAAGAAATCATTCACTAGTACCTATACGAATAAAATATAAGAGGAAAAAATTATAAGTGCCGATGAGCAATTTTAAAAATTTGTCTCAAATATGTTCTTTGTTCTCTACTCATTATTCCTTTCATTACAACTCTCTCATCTAATATCACAGGTTCTACTTCACAGCACTTTTCAGAACACTATATTCAAGTCTCTAGAAATGCAAGTAAGAAGAAAATGAATGCTACAAGAAAAAGAGCTAAAAACTACAACGTTTCCTTGTTCCACTGATGACCTGATCAGCCTTACGACAAAGAAGCTTTGTCCTGTCATTAATCTATAGAAATGCTCTGTAGATAATGTATTTCCAGCTTTTTAAAGTAGATATGAACTAAAGATATGCATACTTCTGTGATAATAAGTAGAGCGGAAAGCCACAGGAGAAAAAAGTTCAAAGGGTGACACCTATTTCACAGATGTATCATAATTAAAAGAGAATATTTTAACTTCAAGAACAGCAACCAAGTGCCCCACTGCCTGGCACGGCCTAGATACTTAGTATTACAATAAACACCAATATCTAATAATGTCACATTTGACTGCATGTACACAAGTTGTTATACTACATATACCCAAGTTGTTACAAATTTTGTTCAATGTTTGAAAAATCATCTCTAAAGGTATACTTACTTACAGATTTGGTAAATGCATTTAACAAGTAATCCTTAGTTTTTCAAAACTTGCAAACTAACTTACTAAGAAAAAAGACTGTAAGCCCAACTTTTTCAGATGCTCTGACAGTACCTTAGTTTCTGCCAGCTAACAGAAGACACTAGTTTAAAAATTCACTCTTAGCTTGACTGATTTATAGCAAATGTTAAAATACGGTCGTAAGAAAAATTTCAAATTAGGCCTGCTTATGTAACATGCTGGAATCACAACTGTGATGTAAAACTTGATATAATTTTGCTTATACATATAAAGCATTTCACATATTTTTATTCATTCAGGATAAGACATGAAATTATGTGTGTATTTATAAAGCCCTTAATATTTTAATCAACTGTTAACAAAAGGGGTAGACACATAGTAATAACATTAGAAATGTCTTCGACCCAACACATTTCTAAGCAGTCTGCCATTTTAAGGTTAATAAACATTTCTGACATAATTAATAAAACTCTGTTAATTCTTATAATACCCCCAAATTAAAGAATTATTAATTTGTAAGCAAAAATGTATACTTACTGATTCACATTCCCTTAGCTTTTTCTGAGCCCCATCAAAGTCAAAATTAACATATAAGCATTCAACAAATTCTGTAATTGGGTCTTTATATGTGTAAGACTCCTGTAAAATTAAGTCAAAGGTTAAGCTGGATTTGATTCAACACTGTTTAGTAGTAGACAGCCCCCAATCTTCCTATTTTCTCCTCCCTTACCATTAGTTTCTAACAAATTACCAAGTACTATCTTCTCAAAGCAACTGCTCATATCCTAATTCATGGCCACACCTTAACCTTATAATGCCTTCTAAACCAAGTTCTCTAAATGGTCATCCTAGAACCATTCCAGAAGCTTTCAAATTCCTCTACAGCCAAAAGCCTCCCTTAGTCAATAAACAGTGATGAACTTCTCCAAGTGTATTCATATTCTGATAAATAAAACTGCCTTTTTCTATCTAAATTATTCTCAGATAAAATAAATATTGAAGTTCTTTTTGAACCCACAGTTAGTTATTGTTGAGTTATTGTTTAGTTATATTCACTAAAAACCAAGCAGTAGTGCTATAGCTTGTGCACAAGTTAGGTATATTAAAATTATGTAAAGATTAACTACTTTGGTATTATTTAGGTAGTGTCCTTCAAAAAAAAATCCAGGCTCCGCATCTCCTTTACTCTTTGCAGTAAGAGCAACACTAATACACAATATATATTAAGTATCCAACTAGCAGAGAGCAGTATTCATTCATGCCACACCTACCATAAATATATCTTGAACTGAAAGGCAGCATATGCCCATTTGGGGCTCTTTTCATGTATATTTTCCTCCTATTTTTAAAAAGATTTTTAGCCTACCAACAGGGGCTTCCCTGATAGCTCAGCTGGTAAAGAATCTGCCTGCAATGCAGGAGACCCTGGTTCGATCCCTGGGTTGGAAAGATCCCCTGAAGAACTGAAAGGCCACCCACTCCAGTATTCTGGCCTGGAGAATCCCACGGACTGTATAGGCCACGGGGTTGAGGAGAGTGGGACACGACTGAGCGACTTTCACTTTCACTCTTTTCACCATTAAGAACTAAGAGTCCTACTTCTTCAAGAAAAAGAGGTTAAAGTTTAGGCACATTTTAAAAATCAATAAAGATTTTACTATTTACCTGCTGAATAACTTTGACCAGATCTTTTAGCACCTGCCGGCGTTTTCGAACATCTTTGTTTGTTATGACTGCTGTGGTCAAGTAGCGGAGAATATGTGGACACATCGTTTGAATTGCATTAAGATACCTAAATAAAAACATGCAATTTACTTAATAACTTACCAAGTTTTCTAGATCTATAATCATCTGTGATTTAAAGAAAACACTTAAGCAGCCCATCAGACTGCACTGTTCCAGTAACCAAGGATTGTAAAACAATTACAAATGAGTATTATTAGGGCCATCTTCACCAAGAAAAAGTTTAAATGTAAGAATGCTAGCTGGTATTTCTCAATTTGGAGTGAGATGAGAGACTCACTTAAGAGGTAAATAATTCTATTACCACTGCTGAGTAAAAGGATTTTGAAAGGCTCTTATATAAGCCATCAGTCTGTTTCAAAAGATTTCATTTACCTGTAAGAACAAATGTTATGAAAAGCTATGTGCAAAACACTCCTCATAATTAAGAGAATCAGGCGCTTACACAAATTGAATTAAAAACAATTAATTTCAGGGGATGGAAGACTGGAAACTATTCTGATGATAAGCAGCTGACCACCCTGGTCATTCGGTATTTATACCTGTATTTCTTCTGCTCAATTTCCTTTTACAGCTCTCTCATTTTTATCCAGTAAGAACCTCTGAGCACCATGTTGGAAATATTTGTCAATAAAGTCCATTTCTTTTAGTTGAATCTTCAAGCTCCAAAGTACCCACCCAGCTCTATCTCCCAGCATACCACTGACTGCCTCCTGCTTTCCTCACTTCTCATTAAAGCTCACGCCACATGAACTGCTCCCCCAAACACATCCCCCTCTCAACGTCTAAATGCTAGCCATTCTTCAAGGTCCAGAAGAGAAACCTTATCTCCCAAGATCTCCCAGATTATAATGTTAATAAATCTCTATACTTTGTCATAATGTAGATACGCCATAAAATGTTGTTTGAACTCATCAGAGGACCCTACAATCTGATAATAACCTACCATTTAGATAAAATCTAGTTCCACTTACTCCTCTTTAAATTCCCTCTAAACAAGGCAAGGTATAACAATAATCAACATTAACTCAAGAACAAAACAATTTCTAAGAAAAGATAACTAACTAAATCAGCTAAAAGCTTCATTATCTGAAAAATTAAGTATGAGTTTCAGGCAGAAAATTTTAAATGCAATTTTTGTTGTTCAGTACAAGTGACTGCCTCAATACTATTACCAGAGACATGGTATATAGGAGAGCATGATTGATTTTCTTAATCAGATTTGAAGTAGGTAGTTTTAGTAGACATTTATGGAACTCATTCATAGATTTATTCATACAAGATTAAAGTTTATTTTATATGATGGTAACCCCCTCCTTTTTACTTATCCTTTCTCTGTATTATTGCATCATGTATAATTTCACTGTTTTTATTGGAAAATGATGTCCTTAAGAAATCATTTCTCTCTATGTGGGTATATAGCTGGGTTAGAAAATTATTGTGAAGGGCCAGATAATGAATATTTTAGGTTTTGCAGGTCAAGAGGCAAGACTCAGAATATTAATCAGGCACCTATATAAAAATAAAACAAATTTCTAAAATATTTTATTATAAAAACTCAAAAATATAATAGCTGACTACAAATATTTATAATTCAAGTCTACTAATAAAAATAGTAAAATTCCAACTTTGCTTAATTGGGTTCAAATTTAGAGATCCCTATTAAAATTTATTGCAAATGTTTATTTGTTAATGCTAATCTGTAATGAGATTTTTCATATTTAACCTGACAATGATTTTTTAATGTATGCAGGTACTACCAAACATTAATATCAATGATAAGACTTTAATTTAGCGTATTTATCACTTGGGGAAGGCTTTTTTAGAATTCTGTTAAGATCTTTTCATACTGCCTTTTAGCTATCATTATATTGCAAATAAATCATTTCTATTTCAACTGCACAGTTAGATGGATTTTCATACACAGAAATTTCCTTTGTACTTACAATGAGATCTAAAACTTTTTGGAAATGTAACTTGAGCTTAAAAAAATGTATCTGCTACAAATCTGTGTGGGAATGAAGGTCTCATTTCTTCTTTAGACTTTTGAAAGAACAGGAAAGGTTAAAGCAGCTAGACATTACTTAGGATTCATACTATGTTATTCATCATCAAATGCCTGCTGCAGTACAAGACTGCATATAAGTACTGTTCAGATATGTAATTTTAGGTTGAACTAAGAAACGTTAAGTCTATACCAAAATATAACTTCCAGAGCCATCCAGGGCTTGCTCATAGTGGTTGAGGGCAATTTTTTGTTAAGGAAAATTTCCATCTTACTCCAACCTAGAAAAAGTCACAACAAAACTTTGCCACTGCAAAGCCATTTTATCACTGTGGTACTAGGGAAAGTCAAGATATTCTATTGATCAAACAGAAACTCAGGGACTGTGAACAGTTAAGCCCACAAAAGAAAATGAAGCTCACTGTTGACGCTAATGGTTTAATAATACACCATGGATTCAGGAATCTTCCACAAAATACATGGAAATGTATAGTGCAATGGACAACTATAGGCTTTCAACACCTCACATTTTCACAAGCTTTGTAAATTTGTCCAATAATAAGCAATTTTCTCCCCCACATATATTTGCCACCAATATTTTTAACATAGTTTAGCAGATTCCACTCCAGGTTGTACTAAATTAGTGTTTTCTTAACTCTGAAAATATTTTCAACTGTAGTTGTTCCACAGACTATTTATAATAAAGGCATGTTCTTCAGACACTTCAAATTCCAACAGTGATTCCTCAAATCAACAACTAGCCATAATGATAAACATCTATCAACAGAATCTAAGAAATCACTAAAAAATCATATACTTTATTTTTTAATTGACTACTTATGTGCTCCCAATATCTTCAGTTCTGAGGAACAGTTCTCAGTAGAAGGCTGTAAGTTTTAAACCAATTCTTTTTTTCTGGACATATTTTTTTGGCTGCTGCAACTGAACGTAACTAGTAAACGGCTTTCCTTACTTGGTTAACAAAAGAGCTGTTCAGAAACTTACTTTGGTTGAAGCCTCATTTTCCTTAATTTTGTGAGGAAATTCTGCTGCAATATTGTTTTAAATTTCCTAAATTTTCTGAGAGCTGCTTTATAATCAGTTGGGAATACTGTAATGAGTGCTTATGGCCTGGTTATATGGATGAACACTGTACACTTTTAGCATATCTACAATGTCAGTTCAATGCTTTGCTTTCTAATTTGAAACAAAATATTTCCAGTGTATTGTGCCTTAAAATTTAAGCACATCTGAAATCCACTTTTCTCCTGTTGTTTTGACATGATGAGTATGCACTGATAAAATGCTGCCATGTAGATACACATGACACTTGAAAAGGGCCAGGCACTAGGGCAGCATCACTGGGATTCAAAGAGCACTGAGCAGCAGTGAAGCAAGGCAAGTGCAACAATGTATGACCATTTCCGTCACAACAATTCTACTCTGCTGTTACTGTCCGAAAGCAGATATAGATCATCTCTGTATCTCTCTATATCCATCTATCTCTATACGTGCACGGATCAGATAGATCAATATAGATCAATGACATTAAAACTGTAATTTCATAATTTTCACATCACAAAATATTATTCTTTTCACTGTTTTTCCTAACCATTTACAATGCAAAAGTCATTCTCAGATTGCAGGCCATGAGAAAAAAGGTAATGGGCCACAATTTTTAGCTCGCGGTCCATAGCTTTTGGTATACAGCATTACCACAATAGACTTCCAAACACAGCAGGGAATTCCTACCTGCTAGGAAAGAAGCGATCCTGTCTATGTATGGGTGCAAGTTATCTATATTGATCAATACAAAAAGGAAGGGAGTGAGGATTAAGGGTGATTCTGGGCAAGTCATCTTAGTGTAAACTAAGGATCAGTAATCATATGATTTAGTTCAAATATAAAAAAACTAGGTATTGCTATTTAACAGCCTGCCAGTAACCACTGTGCTTTTCTGTTATACTTCTCTATCATTCATCTCCTTTCTTCTTTATCAATAAAAATTTTAAAGTCAAATCAATTTTCATCTTCTAACTTCTCCAGGTCTCACTGGTAAGTGTCATAAATTTATACTGTTTAACACGCACAATACATCTGCTGCTGCTGCCAAGTCGCTTCAGTCGTGTCCGACTCTGTGCGACCCCACAGACGGAACCCACCAGGCTCCTCCGTCCCTGGGATTCTCCAGGCAAGAACACCGAAGTGGGTTGCCATTTCCTTCTCCAATGCATGAAGGTGAAAAGTGAAAGTGAAGTCGCTCAGTCGTGTCTGACTCTGAGCGACCCCATGGACTGCAGCCTGCCGGGCTCCTCCATCCATGGGTTCTCCAGGCAAGAGTACTAGAGTGGGGTGCCATCGCCTTCTCTGGCACAATACATCTATATTTAGTTAAATATGTTCTTAAGCTACTTGTGTTATTTGTTTGGATTATAAACTGTAAGAAAAGAGCCTATACCTTCTCCATTTTTGAAATCTAACTTAAAACTATTTTTCCTTTAAATAAGAGGTTCAGTATTTATTGTGTTCTGAAGTGCAATTTCAGGAAGGTCAAATAAGAAAGTTTACTCTTTCTCTAGCACAACCCTGCTCTGATTGTTTAATTTTATGGAAGTGTTCTTACAGTATTTTTTAATTATAAGTCAGAATGTTTAGTAATCAAAGGATAAGACAGAATAAACCACCATATAAAATTCTCCTCTCAAACATGCTTATAATCTAGTTAGGGTGATAAGGCAATTGTAAGTTTTTTTTAGAAAGACATTAATTAAACTTCAAGTATAAGGTAGGCACAATTTACAGGACCTTATGTAGGAAGTAAACCTGAGCTGGATCTTGAAAAACAGGCAGGCTTTGAATTGGTACAAAAAGAAGAAAAGGGTATTTCCAGAAAGGCTAAAAAAATTTAAAAAGGCTAGACTTACTATAACTGCAGAGGATGGATTTTTAGAGATCATCCTAAGCTGAAGCAAGTAAAATACTTGCATAAAAAAGTTTTCTTGTCAGGAACAATTAGGAAGTTTTGGAAAAATAACCGCAGATAGTATGTGAGGATAAATTCTGGACACGATCTAGTTGACTGTTAACAGTAAAACTTGAAATTTCTTAGGAAATACACTTTTTATTTAGAAAACAAATCAAACATTCTTTTGCTAACTGAACTTTGAATCTTTTTTTTACAAATGGAGAGTAACGAGAGCATTGTATTACATATGCATTCTTCTTACTAAATAGCATCTACGTTTGGAAGCCTCATCTCTAATAGCCTACGAACACTGTTCCAGCTTACATTTGATACCTTATCTTATATATTATATTACATTTAAAAGTTCAACATTTTCAAACGTGTAAATCATCTCCATTTTAGATTCAGAATAAATTGTGGCAGAAATGATAATGTATATGATATAAGAGACTCAACCGGCTCTGGCATCTAAACTTTCACTTCAAGGACAAAAGTATAAATAATCATCGCAGTACTTTTTGTACTTGAAAAAAGCCTGAAATCACAATCTATATAAACTATCAATTTAACATATACTCAATGAACCACATTAAATTGTATTTCTGTGCTATTAGAAATTAAAACCAGAAAAATATGATACTTTCTCCATTAATACCTACTATATACCAATGACAATTGAAAAAGACATACTGACTGTAGAGACATAAATGCAAGTTACACACTACTTCCTAAAACCTACTCTACTTAAAGAATATGCAATCTAGGAAAACGAATGAAACAATAATCTGTCAAGCCAACTGGGTGTTTTCTCACATGAAAAAGTTATAATCAGGCAAAAATGAGAATATGTCATTAAGACATTACTAATGAGGAAGAAAATATGATGGCAACCTGACCCTATGGCAAGTGAAGATGATAAGCACCATATTTTGGAGAAATTTTAAAGCTGTAATACTAAGTTGGGAGGATGAAAATGTTTGACATTTACTAATACATTGCTAATTTTATTTTCACTGCCTTTGTTCTGTTTTTCTGTACTTTTAATCAAGGTTTGAAAAGTCGAACAAGTATTCTAGGCTATGAACTAATTTCTGAGTGCTGCTTTGGCAGGTATTTCATAATTATAACACTTAATCTCTTTGATTCAGTTATTTATAAAACTTTTAATCATGCCCAGTTTTACTGTATTTTTGTCCAGGAAGCACATGCTATGAAATTTCTAGTTTTTAAAAACGTATTCAGAGATTTTTAATGGCATAAGGTATTCTTTTTTATACATGAACCCATGGAAATACAAATGAAAGCATTAAGCCTACTTACAAAATACAGCTTCATAATTAACTGTCTTAATTCTAAGTTGTTATTTTAATTATATTTCTATAACCATGAACCTTTATGTTACTTTAAAATTTAAAAAACAAATATTTTTTGCATTGTTTTCCTTTATAAGTTTGATTTTTTATCTTCAACAAAACTTTCTGCTATCTCAACTACTACCTTTATATTTCTACTATTTATAATAATGATTCTACTAAGGAATTAAATATAGTTGTAATTATATAAAAGCCATAAGGTTGTCAAGAACAAATCCATACTATTTCCCCTTGATCTGTATTATAGACTTTTTACAGTGGGTTTGAATATTTTTACTTTTCTTGTTTATTTTATTTAAAGATGTGTTTTTAAAATCAGCTCAATAATATTCCTCTCTGGATACACATGAAACTATAAAAACTATAGGAGAGTGAGTCTACCCATAAGTAGTAGCGTGGAAGGCCAATTCCTAGGGATCCCTATGACTTTATACAAGAAAACCTGTCCTTATAACCCACCTGCTAGGTACCAAGATTAGAGCCAGCTATTACAGTATCTAATGTCTGAATCAAATTTGCTCATTTAGGGAAGGTTCATACTTTGCACTCATGACTTTAGAGATATTAATAAATTCATAAGACAATCTTACAGGTTTATTATTCAGAAGGGAGGCAAAATACTACATGACAATTTTATTTTTAATCTCCCCTCATTTGAATGCATGTCTGATTAACCCCCATAAATACTGAGAACTATATCCTTAATTTTTGAATTTGAAATTCTCACAAAACATCTTTTTTCATAAGATGCATGGATAGTTTAAAATTAAAGATAGGTAGTACTCATCAATTTAGTAAGAGAAAACTATCGTTATTAGGAAGACTTGAGAACTTGATAAAAAATATTTAAATCAATACTGGGGACCAGGAAAGAAAGAAGATGGGGGCAAAGTGAGAGGTAGTTGATCTGAAATAGAATCATAAAAAGAGAAGTATAGAAAAAAAGCAAATCTTGGAAAAGTCCACTCAAATATTTAGGGTGACATACACACCACAACATGTTCCTGACCTGGATCCTGGATAGACCTAGTGACAAAAATATTGTGGAAATGGATATGTTAATATGAATGGTGCTATTAAACATTCTAGTCACATAAATTAATATTCTATCCTGATTCCAAGTATTCATAAAGAAATCTTCTGTACTCCACAACTTCCTATATAAATATTAAACCTATAGGGTCAGAACAATCTGGTCAATGTTTCATGTTCTTAGTCCTCTTAGCACTTATAGCAAATGATGGCATGTCAGTTTTTTTGAAGTTGGTTTAGCTTTTTTCTTTGCAAATAAACCCCTAAAAAACTACCAAATAAAGCTGTGGGCTTCCTATACCAAAAGTCAGAAAAAAATATAACATCCTTGTAGGATCTTACTTGAGTACACAGTGACTTTCCTTTTTTAACCTTTTCTAAGAGCTTACTTAATGCAACAAATGTACTATAACTTAACTTTCCAGATTACAATCTATTATTGCATCCAGCAAAGAGTATGCAACTATAAAATTTTAGGGGCTTCCCTGGTGCCTCAGCTGGTAAAGAATCCGCCTGCAATGCAGAAGACCTGGGTTTGATCCCTGGGTTGGGAAGATCCCTTGGAGAAGGGAAAGGCTACTCACTCCAGTATTCTGGCCTGGAGAACTCCATGGACTGTATAGTTCCTAGGGTTGCAAAAGAACCCTAGGAACTATACAATCCTAGGCAAGACAAGACTGAGCAACGTTCAATTTCCTACAAAGAGGGTTTCTTTAAGGAGGAACAGCAGCTCAGATAGAAATAAGCTTTTATGCCTTACCGACTATTGTGAACCTAGATGGTATATCTGAATGCTATAATCTCTAATAAAATAAATAACTGTAAACCATGTAAGTTATAAAAAATTTTATCTCTTGTAATTTACATTTAAAATTTAATGCTGGAATCATACACTGTCTTCTACCTCACTTAATGCCATGTAGTTTTTGCTTTTTCAAGGAAAGATCAAAAAAATTTCCTGTTACAAAAACTTCCTTGCCTGTGTTCAGTTTTAACAAACTGGACTAGTGTATCATGATACAAGGGCTTCCCTTGTGGCTCAGCTGGTAAAGAATCCACCTGAGGGAGACCTGGGTTTGATCCCTGGGTTTGGAAGATCCCCTGGAGAAAGTAAAGTCTACCCACTCCAGTATTATGGCCTGGAAAATTCCACGGACTGTATAGTCTACGGGGTCACAAAGAGTTGGACACAACTGAGCAACTTTCACTATCCTGCAAATACTGACTAAATACACTAATACTGAACTTAAGTTATAATATTAATACAGAAAATAAGCCAAGCAGATTTCTGATAAAAGTGCTTCTATTTGCCAGATTCAGGGGAATATTTAGCATTTAATGGAGCAAACACAATTTATACCATTTAAAAATGGCTCCTTGTTTCTACATTTAAAAATTACTGGCACTTCTTGGTTGGCAAATATTTTTCATCTTTATCACCACCAATAATTTCTCTTAAATTTAAAGTTCAGATGTTCATGTTAACAACTTAACTGAAGAAGTCAAATATTTCAGTGTTAAAAACCTTAATAAACTGAGCATTTAAAGAACATGGTTACTAATGTGATCAGTTTAGATGATTATATTTCATCAACTTATGTAAAAATATTGCTAGAGTACTACTGCCTTGTTTTTAAAACTTCAGAAAATCACACAAAAAATATAGGTTATTCAATGTTCACTGATTTTATATTAAAAGGGTATTGTACCATCAATTCCTAAACTATACTTTTGTAAATACACATTTTAGAAAAAAATTAAAATCTTAATTTGACAGACAACAATAAGCAAAAATCAAGTGAAATGTACTAGGATCTCTATCTTAATTTAGGTTAAAAATAACAGAAATATGGCTCAAAGTATTTATGTGTGATTTAGCCAACAATGCAGTTAATAAGTCACACCCAGAAACAAAAGTTAATGAAATCTTGGGTTAAATTAATAAAAGCATATGCACTGGTCACTGAAGCTAATATTGCCACTGCTTTCTATAAAGCTTAGATATTCTAGAATAAGCTTTCAATTTTAAACATCCAGATTTTGAAAACGCTATGGATAAATTGGTGGTTATCTAAGAACGGCAGCCATAATACTAAAGAATGTAACAAACTACATTACTTGATAAAATCAGAGATATTTAGCTTGAAGGAAAGAAAAATAAGGAAAATTATCTTCAGGTATCTGAAATATTTTCATAAAGTAAGTCCTGTTTTCTGTTGCTCCAACCAAAATATTAAGAAATAACAGGTAGAAGATTCAGAGGCATAAAGAATAAATTTTAAAAATGACTTCTACCTAATGGTAGAATAGTATAGTTCACAAAGCAGTGTATTTCTTGTTACCAAAAGCTGGATGATAGAGCAAAGATGATATAATAGGGATTCCTGGGATGTATTATCTTCCTTCCAAATAATACAGCCTAAAGTCTTCTAATTCTGAAGCTTTCATGCAAATATGAATTACCTGGATTTTTGTTACACAGAAGATTCTATTCAGTTCTTCTAGGATAACGCATAACATTCTGCAAAATACTGATGCTTGGTGGCCCAGGGACCACACTTAAAGAGCACTTTAGGGCTCAGAATATACTTTTATCAAATAATTTACTTAAGAGTTATATGTAAGCTTTTTCCATGAACAAGCACATCTACCACATGAAGAAGGGAAAAAAAATGTGAAAACAAATTTAAATGTTAGAAGTACATTTTAAATTTTAAAAATCCCATTTGATTTCATATAATTAAAGTGAAAATTATACAGTGGGGACTTCCCTGGTGGTCCAGTGGCTAAAACTGCAGCTCCGATGCAGGGGGCCCAGTTCAATCCCTGGTTGGGAAGCTAGATCCCACATGCCACAACTAAAAGCTCCCGCAGGCCACAACAAAGACACAGTGTGGCCAGATAAATAAACAAATAAATATTAAAAAAAAAAAAACAACAAAAAACAGTGAAATAACTTACTGTGGCTGGTAAAGGAAGAGATCAATAATGTTATCGCGCCCTTTGGGATGATTGAAGAAAACAAACAGAGACCAATGAATAAGCCATGTCCGCTGCTGAAGAGACTGAAGTGGAGAACTCACAGACTAAAGGATTAAAAAATGTATACAAAGGAAATATTAATATATGAGAAAGAGAAAAGGGAATAAATTATTGCTAATACTGGAATTTTAAAATGAGAACCTTCTAAAGCATGCACACTGTGATTCTTACCATCAAAGTCCAATCTCCTATACTACTCTGCTCTCTACATGACCCTTGACATTCAAAATTTCCCTGTTCTCAGAGACAAATTCAACAATGTCCACTAAGCCATTTTTACAGAGCCTCTAAGTTACACTCATTTCAGAAAACATTTTTAAAAGCAAGCACTAAATTAAATACTCCATTAAAAGAGGTTTTATTAGACACTAATAGGAGATGAAAAATGTCTTCTGCATAGGACTTTCAATAAAGGGTAGCACTAAGAGTATTATGTCTCTTCCACTGAAACAGGTAAAAGAGGCATTACAGCTCTAACAAAAATGAAAGCGGAGTTATTTTCTCTAAGAGCCAAAAGAAGTTTGACAACTTCCTTCAAGGAGATTCAGTAAAATTAATCAACCCACTAACCCACTGTGATTTTTAAGTCAGGTCAACATTTTAGTTTAGTCTTCCTCCCTCCCATTCTTCCTTTCTTTTAAAAGTACACAGTGCTTTTCCTATTAAGAAGTATGAAGGATACATAGAAACTTCAGAGAATCACCTTAAAAAGGTGTAACTCACATTATTATCTATGGTCTCTTTTAGCCGTGTCAGGTCTTCCATGGCTGCATCCCAATTCTGCATTAAGATCTCAGAGGCCAGTTTTCCCCAGAGTGAACTCAAAGCATTTCTATCCGTTGCTGGAACCTGTTGAAGCCATCATAATTAATTATATTCTGAATACTCTGGAGGAATAGATAATGTTAAACCCTACATATCCACCCAGCCTACTAAAAAATCTAAAGCTCTCTTCCCAAAACTGCCCTTTATTTGGATCACACTGGTTAAGCTGACTCAAACAGCTTTCATTTAACTTAATTTACTAAAAATACTCAGGTCTTTGATATTCAGTCTAGATCAGAAAATAAAGAGTAACCTAAAACTAGGATACAGCACCAGTGTTTTAGCATAATCCATTTCAGATAATTTTAATCAGGGTTTCCCTGGTGGTTCAGATGGTAAAGAATCTGCCTGCAATGCAGGAGACCTGGGTTTGATCCCTGGGCTGGGAAGATCCCATGGAGAAGGCATGGCAACCCACTCCAGTATTCTTGCCTAGAGAATCCCAATGGACAGAGGAGTCTGGTGGGCTATAGTCCATGGAGTTGCAAAGAGTTGGACACGACTGAGTGACTAAGTACACAGCACATACACAATTAATCGAATTTTAGAGCCCTAAATCTTTGCCAAGATTTAAGATTCAGAAGCAATTTGTTGCTAAAAATTTGGAGTAAAGATGTGGAAATGAAGACTTGTGGATCTCATTTACAATTTTAAAAAAATTTTCAGAACAAAAAACTTTCTGAATTACGATACAAGTGGAAAAAGTCACAAAAAGAAAAGCAAGTGTATTGGCTAATAACATTAATAATTATCAAAGGAATATGCAATGAGCAACAAAAGTTCATTTTCTTATACAATCCTAATACCATGAAAGGTAAATAAAAACTTTTTATCTTCATTAAAAATGAGGGCAGAAATGATGCATGGAGAGCATAACTTGTTGAAAATTATACCTCTATTCATAAAAGCTATAAATTTCACACTGCAATTTTAACCTACAAAAAAAGAGAAATGAGGGCCATGCTATCTCCTCTTGCCATTGGTGGAAGAGTATCATAAACCCAAACACCTATAAGGACTAGGCTACCAACAAAAACAAGTAAAGCCGGACTCTCAAAAAGCAAGGCAAAGAAAAGTGGATTATATAATGACTCTGAACTGTGCTAAAGCAGCAGAAGCAAGTGAATGTACTGGAGGCAGAATACCTTTTTCACTGAAGCATTTACATGGTGGTATTAATTGTAAAGTACCATTAGTACATATCATAATTACAAGTTAAATAAAATTATATGGGCAGGACTGGAAATCCAAAAACTAAGAATTTTGGCTCTACCACTATAAACAGCTGAGCCATCTGTGCTTTAGCTTCCTCATTTATAGGATAAAGATACTATCAGAACCCACCTCAATTGTTGTATGAGTTAGATGACATAATATATGTAAAGATGATTACATCATCATCTGACACATAATACAAACTCAGAAAATATGAGTCATTACCAAAACAATAATGAGACTAGAAATGACGATACAGAGTACTATAGGCTGCCTTAACTATGAGGATTAAGACCACACCTAATTCAGACTCAGCCTATACTAAGATTCTTCCTTTGACGGCAATAACTAATTCAAATATACTGAAAAATATATAACAAACTCTTAAAACAGGTAAACTCTTAGAACAGGCAAATAGCAGAGACTGAATTTGCAAATTAAAATTGGAAACATAATGAAACCACTGGTTCTTATTATTGTTACAATTTATGTCCACAAAAAACTTGTATATGAATATTCATTATCTTTATTTGAAACAGACAAAACCCAGAACTAATCCAAATGTTTATTAATGAATGAACAGAAAAACTAGTATATTCCTAGAACGTAAAGAATCAAACTTCTGATACATACAACAACACAAACACATCTCAAAAACTTGCTAGCCAAAATACGCCAGGCACAAGCTTAAAAATATCATTCCTCTTAAAATGAAATTCTACAAGGCCACTCTAATAGGGATGGAAACCAATCAGCAGACGAACAAGAGATGAGGTATGATTGCAAATGGAAACAAGGGGTCTTTCTGGGGTAAAATATTCTTTATCTTGATTTGGTGCTGGCTGCACAGGTATGTGCATGTTAAAACTTACTGAAATTAAAAACCTGACACAAATATCATAAAACTATTGTTCAAATTACAAAGGAGAAGATGTTTGATCCTTACAAAGAAATCTAAGTACTAATATTTCACTGAAATTTAAGATGTCATCAATTTTAAGGTGTATTAATTATTTTAGGTCAATTTAGGACACATCCCAATTTTAGATGTTAAAATGGGATGAACGATGTATGAAATACACATCTTTTACAGTGACATTATCAAGCAGAGCACATCTGATCCAAATCTTCAGTCAAGATTCTAAAACTCAAAATAAATAAATACACTAAAAAAAAAATAAGAAAAGATTTTAAAATCCAACAACTCAAGGAAATGGGAACCCACTCCAGTGTTCTTGCCTGGAGAATCCCAGGGACGGGGGAGCCTGGTGAGCTGCCGTCTATGGGGTCGCACAGAGTCGGACACAACTGAAGTGACTTAGCAGCAGCAGCAACTCAACATTACTCAAATTTTCTTGAGTCAAGGAAAAGTACCTTTAAATTGAATGACAAGTACTGAAGAGTAGGAAATTTTAAATTCTAAGTGAATCACATACACAAATATGATCACCAACAGTCCCAGCATCTTAAAATTACTTTTATTTCAAATAGCTGTTGGATGAGGGGAGGGGTTATATTTCGAAGCCAGACCAAAGACCACAGTGAGGGCAAATTCTAACAAAATAATTAAAATACAGTGATAATAACTTTCAAAACAAAAAAATTTCCAAAATTTTTACCAAATTTGTTGCACCATTTCAATTTAAATTAATGAATTTCTTACAGTATTATTCAAAGAAGTTTCGCAGTCAATGAGGGTGCATTTAAGTACTAGTTGGTATTTTCTAAAAGCCACCAAATCTTTTAAAAATAAAAGTAGATTCTAGGGTCACACAGCTTTAATTTATACAACACTAACCTACAATAGGTCACTCAGAGAGTCAAATTCTAATCTCAGATCATAGTTACAATGGTTCTTTCATAGCTTATGTTTCCCTAACCATAGATTTAAAAGACTAATCAACTACTAGGAAAGAATTGAGAAATGAAAACAGGTCCTTTGCAAAAAAATAAAATTAAATAACCAATAAGCAAAAACACTTGATATTATTTATCCCAAATTTAATATAGGATTTTTATCTTTGCTATTAAGAAGATCTCAAATACACAGATTTTATAATTGTGCCTATCTATATCAAAAGTAAAATAAACCAGCTTAAAACTCAGCTTGGTTAGCCTTTATCAATATGCCAACATGAAATAACCAACTCCATGTAACTCAATTTTTCTGTGGCACAAGATGGGATAAAAAGTTTAAAGTGAATTGCACCTAATTTCTGAGTACTGTCCAATCACTGTATTTTGATTCTTAACATAAAACATTAATTTTGTATCTGGACCATGGTATTCAACCACTGGAATGTCATCTGAGTTCTATCATAAGATTTGCCAGGTGATGCAAAAGCTTAAGATCAATCCAGAATTTTTTAAAGACAGGAAACCAAGTGAGATCTTCATATTTTACAAAAGTAAATATAAAAACTCTGCAAACTTTTAAAGTATACACCATCTATCTGAGCCACCAGGGAGGCCCCATACATGAAGCACATGCAGAAATTTTCAGACTAAACCATACTACATAAACATAATAATACTATTAAAACTAAAATATGTAATACATGTTAGGATAAAAAGCTTTTTGTAGCAGTGCAGCAAGTTTTTTAATTCCCAAAAGGTTCATGCATACTACTCTGGCTCAAGTCCATGTCATTACAGTTGGCTCTTCATACCAACCTGCTTTCAAGGGTGGATATGCTAGAAGAGTTTCAATATCTGGATTTCCAGCAGGTACCTTAAGTTTCCATGTCTTAGCAAAATGGCACATTCACTCACTGAGCAGCAACAATAAATTTACTGTGCTAGAACTCTAACATGACACTAAATCTTCATTCTCAAAATTCACTCCCAGCATTAACAAATGATATGAATAACCAACTCTTTTCATGTACCTGTAATCATAGCAGGCTTCTGATTTTACAATCCTCTTCTAAGCTGTTTACATTTCCAAAGTAATCAACTTTTGCTCTCTTAAATCCTTCATAATATTAAAAGTAAAACTGATGGAATTTTCTGATAAGCCACTACAAATTTAGCATCATCCATTACCTTCAATGCACTTGCAAGCTAACCACAGCTAAACTGCAAATTAAGAATTCATTTACAAATAGGAGTAAAAGAAAAAAAATTTTTTTTTCTCCAAATCAAACTCAGAAATAAAGTGAAATCTATTTCTTTGAAAGGATGGTACTTTTAAAAAACAAAGTTGTCTAAGTATTTTTTTAAAGTATAAGATTTATTTAATAACACCAAACTCTTCCTTCCCTTACAAAAAAAGGAAAATTTAATTTCCTAGAAAACAACCAAAGATAGGAGCCATTGAATGTTTTCTTTGTGACATGTGGGGCTAAAAGAAAAAGGTACCAGAAAACAGAGACAGAAAGAAGGGACTGTTCCAAGGTTAGAACACAAAAAGTCCCTGTCTTAAGAGGTAATTTCCCAACTTCTAGGATTAACTAGAGTTATCAGAGATGTAAGCAGTTTCTTACTAAACCAAAGTAACGAATTATAATTTCTCAAATGAGAGGCTAGTTAAAACAAGAATTTTGGAGATTTTAGAAGGCATTTATTAATATAATTACCTAAACAGAAGACAGAATGAGAAAGAAATCTGTCAGTGTGAAGCCTGATTTTTCCTTTAGCTTCACACAACTCTCTTTACCTGACAAAAGCAATGAAACTAGAACTTGTCAGATAAGACAAAATTGCTATTATCTAGCAATACCATTTAAACTCATCTACTCCCTACAAAATGGGGAAAAAAAATTGAAATTTATGGTCTCATACCTGAGGGGGGGAAGTAAGTAGAAAAAGTTACTATTAAGGCATAAAATCTTTTTAAAATGTCATTAGAATTCCACAGCTGTTTAGAACAAGTTCAAGGAATACGTGCAGCATAAAACGTTGAACTAAAATTAACAATAATAGATTTACTCACTAAAAATTAAGTAATATGCCACCTACAATGTGCCATTCACTGTGCCGGGCAGTATTATTATAACAAATCTATTACATGATAGAACTCTACAAATGCTAAAATCATACATCTATATATAAAATGACAAATTAGTGGTTCCTACTTTTGGATTTCAAGGACAAGCTAAATCTCCCTCCAAACTTTGAGGCCCTGACATAAGGTTTCCTGTTTCTCTCTGGCTTTTGTTGAAAGTTTATTTTTTCTTTTGCCAATGATGGCTGAAAACTTAATGGACAGACCCAAATCTATAGACCTGTTTTGAAGAACCAAGGCAACCTACAAAAGAGAGGGAAAAGAAAAGATTACTTACCAACACTCTAAAGAAGTAAAGATATTCTGCTGCTCCAGAGTAATTTCCACATTCATACTGGAATTTTGCATACCTGTACAGTGTATCTAAATATTCCTGCCTGAACTACAAAAAGAAAAAAGCTTAGGTTATGCTTCTTAATTTTGAGTTTTAAGATTCAAACCATTTACTCTTTCAAATGTCCCCAGAGAGCAATTCTTTCAAAAATTGATCCCTCCCCCAGCCCAATATCAGAAAACCACATGACCCTTAAAATATATATTAGGAATTACTGAATTTCACATTCACAGCTCTGGCCTTGAGTTATGAATTGTAACATCTTCACTGTTGTGATACAAACTTGAACTATAGCTGAAGGTCTGACATGTGAATCCCTTAGCTGGTAAAGGAGCTTAGACAACTATCTAGCACATGCATCCCTGTTAAGATTTTCTGATTCTGTATAAATAATGTGTACAGTAAATTTCAGTTCTCTGCAAAAACTGGCCCCCAAATTACACCCATTTTTAGAGTTTATGATTCAAACCTAGTGAAAGAGAAGAAATATAAGAGAAAGGCTCCAAACTAGAACATTAACAAATATATCAAAACATTTTACATAGAAACTAGAAAAAGTAATCATGCACAGTAGTCAACATGCCTCCTGTTACAATAATTATGTGTTAAATAAAAGACAAAACTTGAATGCAAGCTAAATAATTAATTATATGCAAATGATTATACACACACTTTGAGTTAATGCAAGGGAAGGAGACTGGAAGATGATTATGTAAGCCTATAACAACATTCCTTTATCTGAGATTTATAAAGGTCTTGGTAACATCAAGGGCTACTACATTCCACAAGGTAGCCAAAGTGTTACTTATTGCTATTCTTCAAGGCATTTTAATTCATATTTAGTTCTGTTTTACCTGCTTGTCAGAAATACAAAAAGCTAACATGTTATCTAAAGGTAATTACAAGCGTATTATTTTCCAATCAAGACTAATTTTTAAAGCTCCAAAAACATACCTGGTCTTATGTCTAACACATTAATTGGGAAATTACATACTTTTCAAGCCATGAATCTAACTATTAAGCATTGTTCTTTATTATTTATTCAGCATTGTACCTTTCTTACAATATGACAACTAAACAGTTTTTTAAAAGACCACTTACACCATGCTTGTCTGCCAGGTAGTCAAACAGCATCCGACCATCCCTTAATAAAAAAATTTAAAAATTACTGTCTTTCACAGACCACAGAAAACAAGCATATTCAACTTCTACCTTATTACTCACATAAAGCCACACAATTACTTTAGTATTTAACACTAAAAATAAGACTTCCAGAAATAAACTGGAGAAGGAAATGGCAACCCACTCCAGTGGTCTTGCCTGGAGAATCCCAGGGACGGAGAGCCTGGTGGGCTGCCGTCTCTGGGGTCGCACAGAGTCGGACACAACTGAAGCGACTTAGCAGCAGCAGAAATAAACAGAACATTACATGTTTTGAACATAAGGAATAGGAACTCAAGGAAAACTAAAGTTTGAAATTTCACTTTTGAGATTTCTTAAGCCCTAATTAAAAATCATATGTTCTGATTCACCACATGATCTCAGTTTTTCAGGTAATAAAACCAGAACATTCTGACTATTCTTATAGTGACATCAGTGAGATCTATTTAGGTGGTAACCTACTGAAAATGCTATTTGCTCTCTTGAGGACACATTTCTAATTGATAATATATTAGAATAGAGAAGGAAATAAACAGACGATACAAACAAGCACAAATTAATCCTATAGATTAATTTTGCCCCCCTCCACAATGTTAGTATTTTTCATAAGAACAGTGATTTGGCAAATTTCGAAGACTAACAAAGCATGCTTAACTTACAGGCTATCTGTGCTACACATTCTATCAATATACAGTTCATACCAAAGGGTCAAAAAACCCAATTTAACTTTTCTAGAAGTAGCATAACTTGAGATGCTGGCAGCCTAGTAAAAAACAAATTAGTGACAAAGACACAAGGGACAAATGACAGGTGGCAGAGTTGCCCGCCTTTTGCCCATTTTCAAGACTGAAACCATTTCCTTATGTTTACTGCAAGAATGAATACTGTTGCATGTCTTTGGGAGCATAATTTTACTTGAAAGTTTAATGGGGAGGGGATATGAGCATATTATAATAATAAAAACATTTACAAAATTTTAACATAAAAAGATTTTTAAAAAACACCTCACTTAATACTTGCTGTAGACCACAGTGAAGAACTCTGTTACACACTTTATATTATAAAGTATATGGAGAAGGCAATGGCACCCCACTCCAGTACTCTTGCCTAGAAAATCCCATGGACAGAGGAGCCTGGTAGGCTGCAGTCCATGGGGTCGCTAAGAGTTGGGCACCACTGAGCGACTTCACTTTCACTTTTCATTTTCATGCATTTGAGAAGGAAACGGCAACCCACTCCAGTATTCTTGCCTGGAGAGTCCCAGGGACAGAGGAGCTTCGTGGGCTGCCGTCGGTGGGGTCGCACAGAGTCGGACACGGCTGAAGCGACTCAGCAGTAGCCGCAGCATAGTATGTACATGTATAGTATGTATGTATAGCAAGTACATTGTAGTACTTGCTGCTTTTATAAAAAGAAATATCTGGTAACACTTTCTCAAATCACAAATAAAAACTTAGAGCCAATCACTCTAAAAATTTGGTTCAATGATGTATCATAAGAACTCAAGGTGCAACATGGTAAAATCCTGAACTCCTCCTCAAGTGAATATATTGATAGAAAAGATTTTCCATGATGGTAATATTCAATTTTACTAGAGGACTTTATTTTTAAACATTTTTAATGACACAAAGGTCTTCACTTAGTAAAGTCAGAGTAAGGTAACATGCTTTCTTTGGAAACCAAACAATAAGTCTACTTCTAGCTAAGAGGAAGTCACGAATAAAAAATAACCTATCAGCTCTCTACCACCCTCCTCGGGCTGGGCATGGAAGGACAGGAGAGAATGATGCAATGTGATAAGAGAGCTCAGGATTTCCCGAACAGGTCCTCCCTAGGCACAGAGTTTCTCACCCACAGCACTACTGACATTTTGGGTTGGGTGATCCTTTTAGGGGGAAGGGAGGATAGTATCTGATGCACTGTAGGATGTACAGCTGCATTCCTGGCCTCTCTTTAGATACCAGCAGCATCTCTCTAGTTGTGACAACCGAAAATGTCTCCAGACATTCCCAGAAGTCCCTGGAAAGAGGGGTGGAGGTGCTCAGCATAATGACATTTGGATTAACTGGTCAAGAAGTTCTAAAAACATTTAGTATTATCAGTTATAATTAAGGACTTCTTGGTCCCTACACAATAAAGATAAAGCAAAGTAAACAAAGTCATATTTTAGACCATGAACTTTTAGACTGAGTTACTAGATAAAGCATGAATTAATGTTTGTATTAATCCAGAAAAGAGAATTTTAGAATTCAAATTAAGGAGAGGTTACCTGAAGGCAATAGAAATAAAAACAGAAATAAGCAAAGAGGACCTAGTCAAATTTATAAGCTTTTGTACAGCAAAAGAAACCATAAGCAAAATGAAAAGATAATCCACTGACTGGAAAATATATATACAAATGATACGACCAACAAAGGCTTAATTTCCCAAAATACAAACAGCTCATAAGGGAATTCCCTGGTGGTCCAGTGCTCAGGACTTCTCACTTCTACTGCAGGAGGAACAGGTTTGAACTCTGGTTGGGGAATTAAGATCCTACATGCCACCCAATGTGACAAAACCAAAAAAAAAAAAAATACAACAGCTCATATAACTCAACAACAACAAAGCAAGCAACCCAACTGAAAAAGGACATGAAGGTCTAAATAAACACTTCTCCAAAGAAGTCATACAGATGGCCAACAGGCATATGAAAATGTGCCCAACACTGCTAATTATTAGAGAAATGCAAATCAAAACTGCAATGAGGTACCATCTCACACCAGGGAGAATGGCCATTATTAAAAGTCTAACAATAAATGCTGGTGAGGTTGTGGACAAACGGAAACCCTCCTACACTGTTGGTGGGAATGCAAATTGGTGCAGCCTCTGTGGAAAACGGTATGGAGGCATCTCAAAAAACTAAAAACAGAGCTACCATATGATCCAGCAATCCCACTCCTGAGCACATATATAAACAAAACTGTAGTTCAAAAAGATACACGAACCCCTATGTTCATAAGAGCGCCATTCACAGTAACCGAGTTGTTATGAAAACAACGTAAAATGTCCAGTAACAGGTGAATGGATAAAGATGTACATATAAACAATGGAATACTACTCAGCCATAAAATGAATGAAATAACACCAATTGTAACAACATGATTGTACCTACATCATACTAAGTCAAAAACAGAAAGACAAACACCATATGACATCACTTGGATGTGGAATCTAAGCTATGACACAAATGAACTACAAAACAGAAATAAATTCACAGACGCAGAGGACAGACTTGTAGTTGCCTGGGCCAGGGCGGGGGGCGCGCAGGGGGAGAGGCGAGGATTAGCAGATGGAAGCTTTAAATATATCTAATGGATAACCACAAGGACCTACTGTGCAGTACAAGAACTATTTTCAATATCCCGTGAAAAAACCATGCTGGAGAACACAAAACCTATATACACGCAGAACTGAATTACTCTGTTGTACAGCAGAAATTAACACAACATTATATATCAATGCAACTTCAATAAAATACTTTTTTAAAAAAGAAAGAAGCTACCTGGTTGACTGCATTTGCCTTGTAGTTTCTGGATCTTCAAACATCTTCACAATTGGTTCAGTTTCTGCTTGAAGCTGTTTCAGCTGTGCAACAACAGTTGTTCTTTTTTCTCTCAAAGCTATTAAAAATGCAAAGGAGTACTACAATGTTAAATTATACTGCTAACTATGAGGATGTCTTGGACATTTTTCAATCTATCTAAATTGTACGCATATATATTTCTCCCCAACATATTCACATGCCAGGAGCCACCAAGTCAGTAACTCCCCTAGATTCAATTTGTTTCTTTCTAGCATCACAAAGTCTTCTTACTCTCAGAGCAAACTGAGGAATATACAGATACAGTCTGAAAGAAGCTGTTGAGGAACCAATTACCTAACTTTACATTTCAGAGACTTCATTCTCGGTGTTTTCATATTTGCTGTCACTGCATTCTCTCAGCAGACTATCCCAGTTTCTGAACACAGGCCCAAAAGGGTTTCCATACATTATTACTACAGGTTTTCAACTAGATTGAATGGAATTTAAATCCAATCAGTAACTTCTCTTTTCGCTATAAATCCAGTTCGGCAATCTCTCACAGACAATTCTATAGTTCCTTTTTACTGCACTATGAAGTCAGAGAAAACCTGCACGTAACCTACCCTGTTAGCATGTTTTAAAGTTTCAGAGAAATAATAAGTCTACTTTTTCACCACAAATTAAAATTTAAAGAGCTATGGTTCTTGCAGGAAATTTTAGAAGAAGTCAAAACAGTGATTATGTTTAAGATAATTTCTACATTATATATTAGAAAGTATATACTAGAAGAGTGTTTCTCACACACAGAGGGAATCTAGATCAAATGTTGAGAAATGTCTATTTAAATAGAGCAAATTGTTATTTCTCTACTGAAGAGTTCTTAAAATCTTTTAATATTACTTGCAGTGTTTTTTTTGTTTTTAAAGAATATCTACTGGAGAAGGAAATGGCAACCCACTCCAGTACTCTTGCCTGGAAAATCCCATGGACAGAGGAGCCTGGTAGGCTACCGTCCATCGGGTCTCGGAGAGTTGCACACGACGGAGCAACTTTACTTATTACTACAGAAAACAGGGATTTAGAAAATACTATACCACAGTAGTTCCCTAATTTGAGTGCTGGTCTTTGGCCAACTTTCTCTGGCTAAGTAAATCTGTGCACAAGAATTCGCATTTCTAACAAGCTCTCCCAGGTGAGCTGAAGATGGTACTTCTGGGGACCAAGCTTTTGAGGACCAGGGCTATTCTCAGATGCTTCAAGACAAACAGGAAATCTCTAAGGCACACACGATGCTAACTGAAAAAGTTAGCAAGCCAAAAAACCTGCAACACTCTCAGATAATTCTAAGGAAACAATCTGATTAGTAAGTACAACTCTGATGATGCATACTATGAACTGAAAACATTGATGACCATGTTTTAAAGTAGATTCACACCTTTTATGAAAGAAAATACTTTTTGAAGACCTGTAGCCTTTATATTTATTACCTTTCACTCAAACAACTTTTACATCATTCAAATAATTATTAAAACTTCAGCTAAAGTTCTTTTATAAATCACAAAATGTTTAATACACATGCCCTCAGCTCACATGTCAAACTTCAGATGTAATGAAAAAACTTACCATGAGGAATATCATCAGAATAAAGGTTTTTGTACACATCCATAGCAAAGTCTACCATGTTGGTATCACTAAGAAGATCCAATTTCCCTTGTAACAACTCCTTTTCATTATATATCTGCAAAAAAAAAAAAAAAAAAAACAACAACTTTCTAATGAATAAACTGAAGTTCCCTCAAAAAAAGTAGTTAATAGTAAAGATTAGTGTACCTGGGAACATATCCTAAACTACAATATTTTAGTAAAATATCATACACTATTAATTCATGCTCCTACAAGAAAGGCAAGCAATCAACTTACAGAGACAAAAGATTTTGTTTACCTAACAACTTTAAAATAAAGCAAAACCATTCTCACCAACTTCTGATCTTCTATGTGTCCCTACAAGTCACCTTTTAGCCTAGAAAAGAACAAGGCTATGGGTAAACAACCAACCATACCAACCCCACTGAGAAGCACATGGTATAGCTGACACCTTTCCACAATCAGGTAATTAGGAATCAACTCTTAAATGTTTCACCTTCTCAGTCACTCACATCCACAAGATGCCTACTCATTTCTCCTTGAGGTGGTCTCTCCTTTATATTCCACATACTTTTTCTCTAAATAGTTAAAATCCTTCATGCTTTCCATCCACACTCCTGAAACAAAACTAGCACCCATTCTGTCAATCGTGTCGTAACAGGTTTCGCTTTGGCAAAAAGTCCAATAAACATTCTGGGACCAAATAGATACATAAGCAAACTCACATAAACATGTCGTGTACTGAGCAACATGTAAGGATTTTACACGAGGGCACTCAGGAAGAGAGATGGTAATGTTAATTCAAAAACAATTTTTAATCAAGTACTCAAGATGATACCATTTCACCACAAGATTTTTGTACTAAATCTAGTTTTGCCATGCAAAGAAAAATGCAGATAATTTCTACAACATTTTACTATTCATGAAAAGACAAGACAAAGGTGGTCAAACGGTACAGCCACGAGATCAAACCTGAACCTTCCGAACTACACAGAACTCCCACAAAATAGTAAGAAAAAGACAATCCAATTGAAAATGGCTGTAAGATTTTAACAGGCACTCCACAATAGTATACCCAAATGGCCAATAAACACCGAGAAAGGTCCTCAACCTCATTAATTCCTTAATTAAAAGGAAATATAAATTAAAACCACACTAAAATCTAAAAAACTGACAATATCAGTGTTGGTATAGATGTAGAGAAACTGAACAATTTACTCTGCTGCCAGAACTACAACCTCTTTGGAAAACTGTTTTTATCTTCCAAAACTAAAATATTCTTTAACCTAGCAATTCTACTCCTAGGTACCCAAAATAAATGGGTGTATACATTCAAAGGACATTACCAAGACTGTTCCCAGAAACGTTATTTGTAACAGCCAAGTCTATCAACATGAGAATGAATCAACAGCAGTCTATTCATACAATGGATTAACATCCCAAATTCAAAATGAATGAACTACTACCACCCTAACTTAGATAAATCTCACAATGTGGAAAGAAGTCATACAAAGCAGTAGGTGCTGGTGAATGCTTAATTCCATGTATATAAAAATTTTAACAGCCAAACTAATCAAACTAGTGCTTACCTTTGGGAAGAGTGAGTAATGACTAAGAATGGTCAGAAGAAAGATTTTTAGGATGTTTGCAACATTTTATTTTTTGATCTGGATGGTGGTCACACATAAGTGTGCTTCCTTGGGAGGAAAAAAAGCATTTTATTTGCTCACTTTTCTGTATGTACGTTATACTTGGTAAGAAGTTGACTTATAAAACAAAACAACAACAAAGTTTCCTTTCAGTTTGCCCTATGGAAACTCTAACCTTAGGTGAATAGATCCTTTTCCTGGCATGCCACCTCTCCTCGTCACTTCATCAACAGCCTTTAATTCGTAACGTTTCTCCCAGCTGTAGATTCAAAGCATTGCTGCTCTGCCTCAGACCTCAATGGCCCCTTCTTAAATCTACACCCACTTACATCATTCTCTCTAAATTTTATCTTATAGGCACACTTTTTCTGTAAAGAAAAGATAGTAAACATTTTAAATTTTGTGAGCCAAAACGCAAAAATCAAGAATACTATATATAAGTACCATAAGAAAGAAAAGTTACAATTTTCTTTTTGAAATTAAAAAATATAAAACAGAATAAAATTTTTTGCAACACAGTTCTAATGAGAAGAATGGAATTCTTTCTAGACAGGAAAAATTTCACTCAACTGGTGTACAGTTAGTGTTCTATAGTTAAGAACAACTGCAAATGCTCATCTGTTAAATTTTTTTTTAAGCTCAGACCATACAAAACAGGCAGAGAGGGCTTTATTTGGTTCACATGCTACAGTCGGCCAATTCAGTCTGTCTACCTCTTGAAAACTACTTATTAATAAACTAAAAATCTTTCAACACCTCTTCCTGCTATCACTCTCTACAAATCCAACATCTACACTGATGATTCTTCAAATACTCAAGCCCTTAAAGCTTCTTTATCTTGCAAATTATAACTTTCATCCAGTACCTCATCTCTACATTTCTAACTTAAATTCATCACCTCTTCTACCACTGTTTCTGAAATGCTTGATCACCCTCAACACACCTTCTGTTCTAATTTTTACAGTTTTTGATGGTCACTTTCCACGTTAGTTTGGATAGTTTTGCTATTTTCAAGCTCTTCTCTTTAACGTGTGCTCAGTCATGTCTGAGTCTTTGTGGCCCCATGGACTGACAGCAGCCCACCAGGTTTTGGCTATTTTAAAGCTCTTCTCTGTACTAGTTATCATTTATTCCATTCATTTTCTCCAACCAAACAGAATTCAATGTCAATCACTAGCACTGGAAAAATTTATCTCTTTTCTATGTTCTGGCTAAGGTTAATTATAAAATATTTCAGAACTAGGCAATAATGTTATTCAATCAAATCTCTGCTTTTCTCAAATCAACAATTCTTTTTCATCAATCTTGAGATGGCATTTATCCACCACATTGTCTACGCTACTCAAATAACCTTCTATTGTTTCTCTCATTCCAAGAATGACCACTTATAAATGTAAGATTTCCAATCAAAGTTAGGCTCTTCACACTCACCAATCCTTGCACTTGTCTTTGGTCAGCTTCTTCAGTCACCATTTCCATGCTTGACCTCACTCCTCAAAACCCCAACTGAATGCCTCGCTCCCCTCTCATATAGGACAGCCTAGTCACGACTGAAGCGACTTAGCAGCAGCAGCAGCCTCCTTTGGAGGCTTTGGAGTAGCTACTCTGTACCAGAAGACTGAATTCTTTATACGCACTAGTTCATGAATTTTTCTAACTTACCCCATGAGGGTGGTAGTAGTAGGAACACTTGATGCATGAGAAAAGGTTTAGTCAAGATGGGAAAGACAGCTCCCAAGTGCACCACAGTGCTGACAGAGACAGGATCCTACAGAGACAGGATCCTAGTCCAGGTCTCAATTCATTCCCCAGGCTCTTAAAAATTATCTGGCCTTCTACTTCACTTGAGAATAAAGAACATCAAGCTTCAAATAAGTATTCACACATTTATTAAATAATCATGAAAAGCCTTTATATCAGATTCTCTTTACTGAGAACATAAGGGAGAAAACACAGTTCCTGCTCTCATGGAGCTTATATTCTCCAATATACTATAAATATACTTAATTAATACCCTCATCACCACTGAGTATCTATCCTAACCATCTAGCCTATAAAACTCAGACCCCCCTCCTCAAAATCCTTTTTGCCCACAGAATAGTACCTCTTCAATTTTGATAACACTCCGATTGTACTTCTCTGACATTTATTACTCTTGGACTTATAATTACAGACCTTTCTCCAACAAAGGGTAAGTTTTTTAGTGATGAGATTTTATCTTGGATTTCTCATAATTCCATGGTAATCCTATACTTTAGTTCAGTTCAGTTGCTCAGTCGTGTCCGACTCTGCAACCCCATGAATCACAGCACGCCAGGCCTCCCTGTCCATCACCAACTCCTGGAGTCCACTCAAACTCATGTCCATCGAGTCAGTGATGCCATCCAGCCATCTCATCCTCTGTCGTCCCCTTCCCCTCCTGCCCCCAATCCCTCCCAGCATCAGAGTCTTTTCCAATGAGTCAACTCTTCACATGAGGTGGCCAAAGTACCAGAGTTTCAGCTTTAGCATCATTCCTTCCGAAGAACACCCAGGGCTGATCTCCTTCAGAATGGACTGGTTGGATCTCCTTGCAGTCCAAGGGACTCTCAAGAGGCTTCTCCAACACCACAGTTCAAAAGCATCAATTCTTCGGCACTCATCTTTCTTCACAGTCCAACTCTCACATCCATACATGACCACTGGAAAAACCATAGCCTTAACTAGACAGACCTTTGTTGGCAAAGTAATGTCTCTGCTTTTGAATATTCTATCTAGGTTGGTCATAACTTTCCTTCCAAGGAGTAAGTGTCTTTTAATTTCATGGCTGCTGATAAATATTCCAGCATCTTCTGCCTCTCGAAGTATTACAGCCAAACTACCAATATTTTCTCCAAGAAAACATAGTTAGAGCTGTTATTTCCCACTGATTCTCAGCTCTCTTCAGTTTTGGTCCTCAATGAAAAACTAATTAACACTTATGTATTCCTCCCTGTCATCTGTCTGCCTTGAAAAACCAAAGTGTAAAGACCATTAAACAAGAAGTCTGGCTGGTTTACAAGAAGATATTTTTCTATTCCTTGATCTTTGATGAATCTTTCTCAATTATCCAAAAAAGACAACAGAAGGCCAACTAAACTGTTTTATTCAAGCTCTATAATATAGATTAAGTACATCCTATAAAAGAAAAACCAAGACAGAACCAAGTTTTATATGGCAAGACATTTTTGAACAGTATTGAAAATAAACTTGGCTGTTCTCTAATTTCAACAACTACAGAGTTGTCTGTAGGTTTTTAGAAAAGGTTCATACGAATTTGAGGGTTATACTTGTCCAATGCACCATGGGAAAATTTGAAAACTTATCAGAAGAATTTAATGTTTATTTGTAGGGCTTTTTAATTGTTTTGCTGTTCGGACACACAAAATCTACTCCCCAAATCTACAGTGCCCTAAGTAGACTCGCGTTTTACTCTGCTTCTGCAAACAGAACGCGTCTATTTTTTCTGGTCAATATTCTAATTCTTTCCTCACAGCAATATCGCTTTATTGTAACTACTAAAATACACCAATTTCCCAATAAACTTAAGTGTAACTAAGCCTAAGATTTTAAAACTTTTAGGGCTGAGATATGTTTTTAAATTAGGTCCAGAACCACATATTTTTTCAAGGTATCTTGAATAGCTAAATAAACATTAGCGACCAATTCCAATCACTCGAAGTCCGTACATCTATACGCTGAAAACCAACTTTCAAGATAAAAATTGCTGGTTTGTTATTTTTTGGGTCCCCCTTCCTATCGAATCAAACATGCGACGCTTCTAGAAGTGGCTATCTACAGAAACGCTAAACTCCTCGCAAAGAACTCATAACTTTACGGAAATTAAGGGACTAGATATTTAAGTGTAAGAAAATCATTCCAAACCATCCAGCAAAGAAAAGCACAGAGCCAAACCACCCTTCCTACAGTGCCCGGGAAAAAAATTAAATTTTTTGCTTTTAGAAGCCAGCTAGTCAAGCATTACTACAGCAGAGCCAGCCAATCGCCAACTTCCGAGAGGAATGACGCGGAAGTCCCTACGGCACCGGCACCTCAAGAAGTGGAGATC
This sequence comes from Bos javanicus, assembly GCF_032452875.1. Classification (NCBI taxonomy): domain Eukaryota; kingdom Metazoa; phylum Chordata; class Mammalia; order Artiodactyla; family Bovidae; genus Bos; species Bos javanicus. Next base: position 56,372,387 of record NC_083881.1, on the reverse strand, counting down.
CCTTCCTTTCGCCCCTGAGTTCCCTTTCGCCCCTGAGTTTCGTATTGTCACCTTACCCCTGCTCACGGCAGAATTTCGCGTAGCTAATTAACAGGGCTGACACTAAACTACTAGCAAGTCCTTACAGCCCGTCTCAAGACCAAACTCACGGCCGCCTCCCACGCATCAGGCCTAAGGCTTCTGCCACTGCTTTTTGGCCTTACCTCGCATCCCAAGCACTCCCACGCCTTCCGCGCGCTCAAAAAACCCCTTACCTCTTTTACGGAGAGAAACTCAAGCAACGGAAAGACTAAATGCCGATCTAAAAAGTGCGCGATGCGAGTAGTCAAGTCGTACTCCGCCATCTTGCCAAGGAAAAGGAAAGCGTGCGCTAGCTAAAACTTTATTGATAGCGCCGACAAAGGAACAAACAGTCCTGAACTGCGCAAGTGCAGTGGCTAAACCAGTTAAAGAAAGGGGCGGGGTTCAAACGCGAGCGCTCAGAGAACAATAGCGCATGCGTGAGATCCTCCCGCCCTCCTCCCGCCATCCCTCCTGGCTACTGTGGGCGTGGGTGGAGAGGCAGGCGAAATTTCTTCAAGACAATAGATGTCTTGAAGTTGTTGTTTAGTCCCTCCGTCCTGTCCGACTCTTGCGACCCCATGGACTGCAGCCCACCAGGCTCCTCGGTCCATGGGATTTCCCAGGCAAGAGTACTGGAGTGGGTTGCCATACTACTGCAGGGTATCTTTCCAACCCAGGGATGGAACCCGCGTCTCCTACAAGTGTCGGCATTGGTGGCTGATCCTTTCTATTCAGGACTGTCATATGAATGTAATAATATAATACACGGCCTTGAGGGTTTGAAAGAGGGTGGGAGAACAAACATATACGCAGAGGGACCAGTTAGGGACTACTGAAATAACTCAAACACGATGACGGTGGCTTAGATCAGAGTGGTAGCACTTGAAAGAGTTGTGGACAGTAGTGAAATTCTGAATATTTACTGAATGCAGAACTAGCAAAATTTGCCAGTAGATTAGATGACAAGGGTCCAAGATAACTCTAAGGTCTTTCTAGACCTAGAGACCATTTGCTGAGGTAAGGAAGGATGTGATAGTTGCATATTTAAAGGAGAGAAATCAAGAGTTGGGCATACTATGCTTTGGATGTCTATTAGACATCTAAGTTGAAATACCGATTAGGCAGTGGTGCATATGAATCTGGAATTCAGGAGAAAGGTAAGAGCTGGAGATAGAAAACTAGATGTTATATAGAAAACTAGATGTTATAGAAAACACAACACCAGGGCCAAATAGTAGAAAGCTTCTGTGAGGAATGTGAAATTTATCTGTGGTCATGAGGAGCCTTAAAGTATTTTTGAGTGTTACAGCAATAATCTTATCTGTGTTTCAGGAAGTTAATTCTGACTGTTGGGTGGACAGTGGATTGGATAGGTGAAACACAGCCAGGCTGTGGAAAATCTTCAAAACAGACAGGGAAACTTGGATTTAACCAGATAGGCAATGGGAGTCACTCCTGAAGTTCTTCAATAGAAAAAGACATGAAGACAGTGGTATTTTTTCCTTTAAAATTATACTGGAAGTGATTTACAAGAAGGATTAAAGTGGTGACAAATTGGAAACTCTGGTGATTTGCCTGGATTTTCCCTTGGAATTTTCCTTGCTGGTTCGTGAAAATGTCTTGCTACTTTTTATAAGAGAGATTCAGCCCCAAATATGGAAAATCTGACTTTCTTGCTTTAGTCTCTTCCTAGTGTTCTAGTTAAAAAGAGATATTACAGAGGAATGACAGGCAAGGCCTCACCTCGTAGGATATCAGTGGTATCAGAAGACTTTCTCATACACTCATCAGATACCTTCACAATTTCCATTTGCCGATCACCATGTCAGCCTCTGCGGGAACAAAGAAAAAGAACCAATCCCAGCCCAAAAGGAGTTTACAGTTTAGTGGGGGTGGCCAGCTGTAAAATATAAAAGAATCAGAGCACCATGTGAGAGAGTCTATGCAGAGAGTGTCTGGAGGAGGAAGTGATTCATTGCCAGAGAAAGTTGGAGTTTCACGGGGAAGATAACACTGGGCTACCTCTGCCTGAATAGATGTTTAGCTGATTAAGAAAAGGGAGAAGAATGTTTTCTGAAGAGGGAAGATCAGGCACACAGACTTGACCTGGAGAAAAAGTGATCGGAGACTTTGAGAAGGTCTTTACGCCTAGAGGGTAGCATGCCTGATGCTGAGTGGCAGAACATTCAGCTGTATTGAGCGCTCAGGGCTGAATTGTCAAAGGCTCTATGGACTATACTGAGGAATTTGAATTCTATCCTGCAAGCCCTTTTTTCCTGATAAATCTTTTAGCATCTCACTTCAATACACTGTCCTCTTTCTAGCTCAGGCTCTGATCATCACTCACACAGATTATTGTGATTGTCTTCCAAAGGGTTTTCCTGTCCCAAGTCCTGCACAAATCAAGCCTGTCATCCACCCTCCTATTTGAATGACCTAAATGTATATCTAACCTTGTTATGGGCAGAATTGCGCCCCCCTCTCCTGATAATCCCCATTCATGGATCACAGCCTTGTTGTGGTGAAGGGGCTTGTGAAACTTAATGAAAATATGCGCGATCCAAGATGGATAGGTCATAGTGGAGAGTTCTCATAAAACGTGGTCCACTGGAGGAGGGAATGGCAAACCACTGTGGTATTCATGCTGAGAGAACCCCATGAATTATGAAAAGGCAAAAATATATGACACCAGAAGATGAGCCCTTGGGTTAGAAGGTGTGCAATATGCTACTGGGGAAGAGTAGAGGGCAATTATTAATAGCTCCAGAAAGAAGGAAGCCGATGGGCCGAAGTGGAAACAATGCTCAGTTGTGGGTGTATCTGCTGGTGATCAGATGATCATTATATCTACTATTGTGGGCAAAAACCCCTTAGAAAAAATGGAGTAGCCCTCATGGTCAACAAAAGAGTCTGAAATGCAGTACTTGGGTGCAACTTCAAAAATGATAGAATGATCTCAGTTCATTTCCAAGGCAAACCATTCAACATCTCAGTAATCCAAATCTATGCACCAACCACTAATGCTGAAGAAGCTGAAATTGACTGGTTCTAGGAAGACCTACAAGACTTTCTAGAACTAACACAAACACACACAAAAATGTGCTTTTCATCTTAGGGGATTGGAATGCAAAAGTAGGAATTCAAGAGATACCTGGAGTAACAGGCAAGTTTGGCCTCGGAGTAAAAAATGAAGCAGGGTGAAGGCTAACAGCGTTTTGTCAAGAGAACACACTGGTCATAGCAAACACCTTTTTCCAACAACACAAGAGACATCTGTACACATAGACATCAGCAAATGGTCAATACTGAAATCAGATTGATTATATTCTTTGTAGCAAAAGATGGAGAAGCTTGATACAGTCAGTAAAAACAAGACTGGGAGCTGACTGTGGCTCAGATCATAGGCTCCTAATTGCAAAATTCAGACTTAAATTGAATAAATTAGGGAAAACTACTAGGTCATTCAGGCATGACCTCAATAAAATCTGGTGTGATTATACAGTGCAGGTGACAAAAACATGCAAGGGATTAGATCTGGTAGACAGAGTGCCTGAAGAACTATGGACAGAGGTTCAGAACACTGTACAGGAGGCAGTGACCAAAAACATTCCAAAGAAAAAGAAATGCAAGAAGGCAAAGTGATTGGAGAGGCTTTACAAATGGCTGAGGAAAGAAGAGAAGCAAGGAAGAAAGGGAAAAATATACCCAACTGAATGCAGAGTTTCAGAGAATAGCAAGGAGAGATAAGAAGACCTTCTTAAATGAACAATGCAAAGAAGTAGAGGAAAACAATAGAACTGGAAAGACTACAGATCCCTTCAAGAAAATTGGAGATATCAAGGGAACACTTCATGTAAGATGGGCATGATAAATGATAGAAATGAGAAGGATATAACAGAACCAAAAGAGATTAAGAAGAGGTGGAAAGAATACACAGAACTATACAAGAAAGGTCTTAATGACCTGGATAAACACGATGGTGTGATCACTCACCTAGAGTCAGACATTCTGGAGTCTGAAGTCAAATGGGTCTTAGGAAGCATTACTAAGAACAAAGCTAGTGGAGGTGATGGAACTTCAGCTTAGCTGTTTCAAATCCTAAAAGATGATGCTGTTAAAGTGCTGCACTCAATGTGTCAGCAAATTTGGAAAACTCACCAGTGGCCTCAGGACCAGAAAAGATCAGTTTTTATTCTAATCCTAAAGAAAGGCAATGCCAAAGAATGTTTAAACTACCGAACAATTGTACTCATTCTGCATGCTAGTAAGTTCACTTGCTCAGTCGTGTCCAACTCTTTGTGACCCCATGGACTGTAGCACACCAGGCTTCCCTGTCCATCACCAACTCCTGGAGCTTCCTCAAACTCATGTCCACCATGTCGCTGATGTCATACAACCATCTTATCCTCTGTTGTCCCCTTCTCCTCCTGCCTTCAATCTTTCCCAGCATCAGGGTCTTTTCAAATGAGTCAGTTCTTCCCATCAGGTGACCAAAGTATTGGCACTTCAGCTTCAGCAACAGTCCTTCCAATGAATATTCAGGACTGATTTCCTTTATGATTGACTGGTTTGATCTCCTTGAGCCTAAGGGACTCTCAAGAGGCTTCTCAAACACCACAGCTCAAAAGCATCAATTCTTTAGCACTCAGCTTTCTTTATAGTCCAACTCTCACATCCATACATGACTACTGGAAAAACCATAGCTTTGACTAGATGGACTTTGTCGGCAAAGTAAAGTCTCTGCTTTTTAATATGCTGTCTAGGTTGGTCAGAGCTTTTCTTCCAAGGAGCAAGCATCTTTTAATTTCATGGCTGCAATCACCATCTGCAGTGATTTTGAAGCCCCCCTAAAAATAAAGTCTTTCACTGTTTCCATTGTTTTACCATCTGTTTGCCATGAAGTGATGGGACCTGATGCCATGATCTTAGTTTTTTAAATGTTGAGTTTTAAGCCAACTTTCCTCTTTCACTTGCATCAAGAGGTTCTTTAGTTCCTGTTCACTTTCTACCAAAAAGGTTGGTGTCATTGGCATATCTGATGTTATTGATATTTCTCCTGGCAATCTTGATTCCAGCTTGTGCTTCATCCAACCCGGCATTTCACATGAGGTACTCTGCATGTAAATTAAATAAGCAGGGTAACAATATACAACTTTGACATATTCCTTACCTGTTTTGGAACCAGTCTGTTGTTCCATATCTGTTTCTAAATCTTGCTTCTTGACCTGCATACAGATTTCTTAGGAGGCAGGTAAGGTGGTCTGGTCTTCCCAACTCTTTCAGAATTTTCCACAGTTTATTGTGATCCACATAGTCAAAGGCTTTGGTGTAATCAATAAAGGAGAAGTAGATGTTTTTCTGGAACTCTTTTGCTTTTTTGATGACATAACGAATGATGGCAATTTGATCTCTGGTTCCTCTGCCTTTTCCAAATGCAGTTTGAACATATGGAAGTTCACGGTTCACGTACTGTTGAAGCCTGGCTTGGAGAATTTTGAGCATTACTTTGCTAGTGTGAGATGAGTGTAATTGTGCACTCAATTGAACTTTCTTTGGCATTTGCCTTTGGGATTGGAATAAAAACTGACCTTCTCCAGTCCTGTGGCAACTGCTGAGTTTTCCAGATTTGCTGGCATAATGAGTGCAGCACTTTCACAGCATCATCTTTTAGGATTTGAAATAGCTCAACTGGAATCCCATCACCTCCTCTAGCTTTGTTTGTAGTGATGCCTCCTAAGGCCCACTTGACTTTGCATTCCAGGATGTCTGGCTCTAGGTGAGTGATCACACCATCGTGGTTATCTAGGTCATGAAGATCTTTTTTGTATAGTTCTTCTCTATATATTCTTTTTTGTATAGTTCTTCTGAATTCTTCTGTATATATTCTTGTATAGTATTCTTGCCACCTCTTCTTAATATCTTCTGCTTCTGTTAGATCCATACCATTTCTGTTCTTTGCATGAAATGTTCCTTTGGTATCTCTAGTTTTCTTAAAGAGATCTCTAATCTTTCCCATTCTATTGTTTTCTTCTATTTCTTTGCATTGATTACTGCAGAAGGCTTTCTTATCTCTCCTTGCTATTCCTTGGAACTCTGCATTCAAATGGGTATCTCTTTCCTTTTCTCCTTTGCCTTTTGCGTCTCTTCTTTTCTCAGCTATTTGTAAGGCCTCCTCAGACAACCATTTTGCCTTTTTGCCTTTCTTTTTCTTGGGGATGGCTTGATCACTGCCTCCTGTACAATGTCACAAATCTCCATCCATAGTTCTTCAGGCACTCTTGTCTATCAGCTCTAATCCCTTGAATCTATTTGTCACTTCCACTGTGTAATTGTAAGGGATTTGATGTAGGTCATACCCGAATGGTCTTGTGGCTTACCCTACTTTCTTCAATTTAAGTCTCAATTTGGCAATAAAGAGCTCATGATCTGAACCACAGTCAGCTCCTGGTCTTGTTTTTGCGGATTATATAGAGTTTCTCCATCTTTGGCTGCAAAGAATATAATCAGACTGATTTAGGTATTGACCATTTGGTGATGTCCATGTGTAGAGTCTTCTCTTGTGTTGCTGGAAGAGGATGTTTGCTCTGGCCGGTGTGTTCTCTTGGCTAGTAAGGTTATGCTCAAAATTCTTCAAGCTAGGCTTCAGCAATATGTGAACCAAGAACTTCAAGATGTGTAAGCTGAGTTTAGAAAAGGCAGAGGAACTAGAGATCAAATTACCTACATTTGTTGGATCATAGAGAAAGCAAGGGAGTTATAGAAAAACATTTACGTCTGTCTTCCTTTTATTATGCTAAAGGCTTTGACTGTGTGGATTGCAACAAACTGTGGAAAGTTCTTAAAGAAATGGGAATACCAGACACCTTACCTATCTCCTGAGAAACCTGTATGCAAGTCCAAAGGCAACAATTAGAACCTTAAATGAAACAATTGACTGGCTCAAAATTGGGAAAGGAGTAACAAAGCTGTATATTGTCACCCTGTTTATTTAACTTATATGCAGAGTACATCATGTGAAATGCCAGGATGGATGAAGCACAAGCTGGAATCAAGATTGCAGGGAGAAATATCAATGACCTCAGATACACAGATGATACAACTCTAACACCAGAAAGCAAAGAGGAACTAAAGAGCCTCTTGATGAAGAGTGAAAGAGGAGAGTGAAAAAGCTGGTTTAAATTTCAACATTCAAAAAACTAAGATCATGGCATCAGGTCCCATCACTTCATGTCAAATAGAAGGGGAAAAAGTGGAAGCAGTGATGGTTTGTTTTATTTTCTTGGGTTCCAAAATCATTGCTAATGATGACTGCTGCCATGAAATTAAAAGAGACTTGCTGCCTAGAAGGAAAGCTATGGCAAACCTAGACAGCATATTAAAAAGCAAAGACATCACTTTGCCAACAAAGGTCCATATAGCCAAAGCTATGGTTTTTCCAGAGTCATGTATGGATGTGAGAATTGGACCATAAAGAAGGCTGAGCGCTAAAGAATTAATGCTTTTGAATTGTCATGTTGGAGACTCTTGCAAGTCCCTTGGATAGCAAGGAGATCAAGCCAGTCAATCCTAAAGGAAATTAACCCTGAATATTCATTGGAAGGATGATGCTGAGGCTGAAGCTTCAGTAGTTCAGCCACCTGATGTGAAGAGCCAGCTCATTAGAAAAGACCCTGATGCTGGGAAAGATTGAAGGCAAAAGGAGGAGAAGGCAGCAAAGGATGAGATGGTTGGATAGCATCACTGACTCAATGGACATGAGTCTGAGCAAACTCTGGGAGATAGTGAAGGGCAGAAAAGCCTGGCGTGTTGGAGTCTATAAAGCTGCAAAGAGTGGGACATGACTTAGAGACTGAATAACAACTCCTGAAATTCAGGCTTCCCTGGTGGTCCACTGGTAAAGAATCCGCCTGCCAATGCAGGAAACTCCAGTTTGATCTCCGGGTCAGGAAAATCCCCTTGAGAAGGAAATGGCAACCCACTCCACTATTCTTGCCTGGGAAATCCCATGGACAGAGGAGCCTGGAAGGCCACCATCCATGGGGTCACAGAAGATTCAGACATGACTTAGTGACTAAACAACAACTGTTGAAATTCATAAGCTGAAGGCCAAGCCTCCAACTATATTTGGACTTAGGATCTTTACAAAGGTAATTAAGTTAAAAAGACATCATTAGGGTGTGCTCTAATCCTAGATGACTGTGTCCTGATAAGCAGAAAAGATTAGGATACAAACATGTACAACAGAAAGACTGTGTGAAGACACAGGGAAAAGATGGCCATCTGTAAGCCAAGGAGAGAGGCCTTTGACGAAACAACCCTTCCAAGATATTGACCTTGAACTTCTAGTCTCCAGATTTGTGACACAAAAAATTTGTGTTGTTCAAGCCACACAATCTGTGGTACTTAATAGACTCTGCACTTCCTATTTCATGGAGTATATTAGAAAAATGTCTTCGCACTCTATAAAGTTCTTTAGAACTTTATCTCTCTGGAGCCATATACTCCTTCCATGCTAAGTTCTGCTCATGTAAGTCACCAAGTTTATTGTTTCTCTACATTAAGAAGCAAGAAAGATTCCCCCAAAGCAACCTAACTCTACACCTTAAAGAACTACAGAAAAGAACTTAGTCCAAAATTAGCAGAAGAAAGGAAATAGTAAAGATTTAGAGCAGAAATAGAGGTCTTTGTAGTCCCAATTTCTGTCTTAGTACCTCACATATATCAAGTACTCAACAAATGCTATAGAAATGAATAGATATGCATAGAACCTGGATATCCAGACAACATATGCTTGATAGAAATTCATCCATATTTTGGAATAGTCTAAGGAATACCTGTCACTACTATAGTGAACACATATTCAGAATTCTCATGTCTTCTGATTCAATAGCTCTCTTCAATATTTCTAAATAATGCTAAATAACATTATGTTAATCCAGCTACCCTTTTTACATACTGCATGCAGATACCTATTGCATTTTAATATCTGCCTTTTTTACTTATATTTCCCACTCATTCAATATGCCTGACACAGTACTAGATCCCGAGAATGAGAAAATAACTAAAATGCTGTTTCTACATGAAGGAGGGCTTCCACGGTGGTTCAGTGGTAAAGAACACACCTGCCAATGCAGGAGACACAGGTTCGATCCCTGGGTTGGGAAGATCCCCTGGAGAAGGAAATGGTAACCCACTCCATGGAAATCCCATGGACAGAGGAGCCTGTCAGGCTACAGTCTTTGGGACTGCAAAGAGTTGGACATGGCTTAGTGAATAAACAACAACAACATGAAGGAACTCATGATTAGGCAGAAGAGACAAATGCCTAAACAATTTATATTTTAGTGTGGTAAGTGCAATCATGAAGGTGTGCATGGGGCATTACTATAGTGGTTTAATTAAATCATAAGCACAGACACATCTTACGTCTATGTGTTTTCTAAGTTTCCCCCTGCCCCCAAATAATTATTGCTTCTTGGAGTGTGTATCTTCAGAAGCTGACTTTTTCCTGACCTTATTCCTTTTCTCTGGGGGGCCTTATTGGAACTGTGTACTGATCCCACCTAATGCCTGTGAGCATTTCCAGAAACCTCAACTCTGCTGTCATCCTCATTAAAGAATCATACAGAGAGAAGGTGCCTTTGGAGGACTTAAATCCCCTTTTTTCTTCACTTACCACCTCATATAAAGCTAGGATTGACAGCTAAATCTACCTTATTTGGAGCCGTTGTAATATGTGAAGTGAAGGATATTGGGCAAAGGGAACCATCACTGCTCTTTTTATCTTTCCCCAGTGCTAGGACCTGGAATGTGGCGACGCCATTCTTGAGGGGAAAGTAGCAATTCCCAGTAGTCAGAAGTATCTCAGAGGAATCTGAAAGAGTTGTGATGAATCTAAGAGTTGACAACCTAATATAAACCACTAGCCACTCCAGGACATAATTCAAATACCTATGTATCTGTTCAAATACTTTTAACTCTGTGTGTCTTTCATAGAGTATTCTGTGCCTGTGTTATCTGTCTTTAAAAATTCCTGCAGTCCAAATAAACGTTCACTGCCTGCTTTCCAGACTAGCATGATTACTGACAGGAAATGGTAATACTGAAATGCAGTACAGGCTTCTAATCATGACAATTATCACTTGAACACATTCTCTTGTGCGATAACAGCCAGCTTCAATTATCTGGCCAGACATCTTATTTGAAAAATCTGACATGAAAAATATGGTCTCTTTAAGAAAGTAAGTTTTAAAAATATTTTCCCCAGTACTTTGTTATGTATATCTCAAGCCAACACTAGAATCTACCACCAGTGAGGGAATTAAGCTAGCAGAGCATGCAAGTCAAGTTACTTTTGATATAGCCAACAATGTCGAAGTAAATATTAAGATTCTATAGGGAGACAGGCAGAATTTTCAGCCTAAAACCCAAACAGGTAAACAGAGTTTTCAGGGACACCAGAAGGCTAAAGCAGAAGCGTTACTGAGGAATGGACCTTGCTCATGCTGGTGGTCTCCTCTTAGCCATGTTGTATTTTCTTAACTGTTTACATGTTTGTTTCTTCTGCTAAACTATGAGTTCTTAAGATCAGGAATGGTCTTAAGATCATTTATATCTATGTCTATTTATGTCTATACCCGTGTACCTTTTGAAGAAAATGATGTAATGGAAAGGAGGCCCTTAGAGTAGAAGAGCAACTGGGCTTCATGTGAAAGCACTTAAATATCTTAATATTAACCAACTGGGACTTCCCTGGTGGTCCAGTAGTTACAAATCTGCCTTTCAGTGCAGAAGATGTGGGTCCTTTCCCTGGTCAGGGAAATGAGGTCTCACATGCAGTGCAGCAGCGAAGCCCACGTGCCACAACTAGAGATTCCTTGCGCTGGAATGAAAGATCCTGCATGATGCAATGAAAGATCCCATGTGCTGCAACTAAGACCCATGCAGCCAAATAAATAGATATTTAAGAAAAATACTATCCAGCTTTCCAGATGATTTGAGACTATGCATGTGGTTTGAGAGGTCTTCCCTGATTTTCCTGTTTGGAATAATTCCCTCCAACCTTACCTCACCTTGTTAACTTCCCTCCCAATGCTCATCACAGCCTATGTTGTTGTTCAGTATTGGTTTACATTATGCTCATGTGTACGTGCTAAGTTGCTTCAGTCGTGTCCAACTCTGTGATCCTGTGGCCTGTAGTCCATCAGGGTCCTCTGTCCAAGGGAGTCTCCAGGCAAGAATGCTGGAGTGGGTTGCCATGCCCTACTCCAGGGGATCTTCCCAACCAAGGGATCAAACCTGTGTCTCTTGCATCTCCTGCATTGGCAGGCAGTTTCTTTACCACTAGTACCAGCTGGGAAGCCACATCCTTCTCAGCTCATGGTAATTCCATGAAAGCAGGAAACTAATCTTCAGTCCTGTTCATTACTGCCCAATAATTATTTGTTGCTTAATAACTATTTGCCGAATGAAGTTTTGAATGAATTAATATGTGTGATTTAGGCCAAATGAATATGTCTCTATCCTTAACATTTCTTACATGATAGAAGAGTCTGCTTACATACCAGGACACAGTGGATACAGGAGAAGCAGAACTACTGAAAAAGGAAAAAACATGAAAAAATGCCCTGAGTCCTGGTATTTCATCTCTGAAAGGGAGATCTCCCCTTTTTTATTCTCCTAGGTGACTTTAGAAAATTAACTCAACATCATCGAGGAAGAGGTATTCTTACCTTTGAAGGCTCCTCTGAGTCCTGGAGATGGGGAATAAGGGAGTTGTCACAGGAGTTAAGCACCATTTATTTAACAAAGGTATTCTATTCTTAGTGCTTCCCAGGTGGCTCAGATGGTAATGAATTTGCCTGCCAAGCAGGAGACAGGGGCTTGATCCCTGGGTCGGGAAGATACCTGGGAGAAGGGCATGGCAACCCACTCCAGTGTTCTTGCCTGGAAAATTCCATGGACAGAGGAGCTTGGCAGGCTATAGTCCATGGGGTTGCAAAAAGAGTCCAACATGACTAATCAACTAAACAACAATAATTCTATACTTGCCATGTAACAAGACCTGAGTGGGGCCACAATATAAAAAGATGGAGCAACAGGTAAAAAGTAGGGCTCCCAGTCTGTAGCTGCCAGAACAGATCTATGTATTAGATTCAGTTTTTAAATCTATTTCTCCATTTTGTTTATATTTTTAAAATAATTTTTCTTTCTCTCTCTTTTTTTTTTTTTTGGCTTAGCCATACTGCTTTCAGAATCTTGGTTCCCTGACCATGGATTGAACCCGGGCCACAGCCGTGAAAGCACTGGCTCCTAATCACTGGACTGCCAGAGAATTCTCTAATTTCTCTTTTAAAATGAAGAACTTTCCCTTTTCATTTTCTGTTACTTTTAAGGCATTCATTAACCTAATTCTTCTTAATTAATAAGTTAATTCTTTTCTGAATTCTGTCACCTCAATGCTGAGCCTTTCTGATTCTGATTTATGATGTTCTTTCACATCTTGAATAATTTGCTTAATGTCGCTTAGGTTTGTTTTGAAATGGTAGGTTATAGTTTGGTCTCTTTTGTAGGTACATCTTCCTGGCCTGCTTTTCCCACCTGTAAAGATGCTAGTTTGCTCCTTATTTTTTCTTATAATAAATGTTGTATGAGATTTTCCCTGGATACTTTCCTCATGCTCATTTCTATGGGAAATCAGGGAGGTTTGTGGCTTGTGTGTGTGTGTGTGTGTGTCCCCACCACTACCCCTCCTCGTCTTTTTACAGTGAGACTGGTGGAGAAAAGCGTTTCCAAGTCCAGCATGCTCCCTCTTCTGCTGCTTTTGTGCAGTGGTCCAAACCTTGGTGTCTGCTGCTACTGCTGCTAAGTCGTTTCAGTCGTGTCCGACTCTGTGGCCCATAGACGGCAGCCCACCAGGCTTCCCGTCCCTGGGATTCTCCAGGCAAGAACACTGGAGTGGGTTGCCATTTCCTTCTCCAATGCGTGAAAGTGAAAAGTGAAAGGGAAGTCGCTCAGTCGTGTCCGACTCTAGAGACCCCATGGACTGCAGCCTACCAGGCTCCTCCGTCCATTGGATTTTCTAGGCAAAAGTACCGGAGTGGGGTGCCATTGCCTTCTCCGACCTTGGTGTCTTGCTTTCTGTAATTCCAGGCCCTATTTCCTACCCCCTGGAACTTCCTTTACTTTGTCCTACTTGTTCAGGTGCTGCAGAGATTTACTCTACTCTCAGAGGCTTCTCCTTCCTTACTGTGTCTCATATCTGAACACCAGCCAGTCTCAGGTTTTGGAGTCACTAAGTGGCTCAGTCGCTCTGACCCCTGCAGCTCTGCGCAGGCGCGCGCCGGCGGGGGCGGAGCCAAAAAGCACACGCTCCCTTGCCCACTGCCCTGTTGCTGCTGTGCTGGGAGCCACGCACTCCTGATGGCCAGGCACACCTGCCTGCAACTGAATTCCACTGCTTTGCAGCCTTAGCCCGCCAGCTTCCTTCCTCCAGCACAGAACTCTGAGAATCTGTGACTGTTGTGGCCATTTTGGGGGGCTTTCCAGGTGGTTCAGTGGTAAAGAATGTGCTCCCAATGCAGGAGCCGCAGGATTTGCTGGTTTGATCCCTGGGTCGGGAAGATCCCCTGGAGGAGGAAATAGCAAACTACTCTGGTATTCTTTTTGCTTTTTCATACTTTTAATGGGGTTCTCAAGTCAAGAATGCTGAATTGGTTTACCATTCCCTTCTCCAGTGGACCACACTTTGCAGAACTCTCCACCATGACCCGTTTGTCTTGGGTGGCCCTGCATGGCATGGCTCATAGTTTCACTGAGTTAGACAAGGCTGCCATCCATGTGGTCAATTTGGTTAGCTTGGTTTTCATTCTGTCTGCCCTCTGATGGATGAGGACAAGAGGCTTGTGGAAGCTTCCTGATGGAACGGACTGGCTGTGGGGAGAACTGGGTCTTGCTCTTGTGGAAAAGACCATGCTCAGTTCAGTTCAGTCCAATCACTCAGTCCTGTCTGACTCTTTGCGATCCCATGGACTGCAGCATGCCCAGCTTCCCTGTCCATCACCAACTCCCGGAGTTTGCTCAAAGTCATGTCCATCGAGTCGGTGATGCCATCCAACCAGCTCATTCTCTGTCGTCACCTTCTCCTCCTGCCTTCAATCTTTCCCAGCATCAGGGTCTTTTCTAGTAAGTCAGTTCTTCACATCAGGTAGCCAAAGTATTGGAGCTTCAGCTTCAGCATCAGTCCTTCCAATGAATATTCAGGACTGATTTCCTTTAGGGGCCATGCTCAGTAAATCTTTAACCCAATTTTCTGCTGATGGGTGGGACTGTGTTCCCTCCCTGTAGTTTGGCCTGAGGCTAAACTATGGTAGGGGTAATGGCAGTAATGGAGCCCTCCTTCAAAAGTACTTATGCCAGCATACTGCACCTCCCAGGACTGCTGCTGCCAGAGCCCCTGTTTCTGTGGCAGGCCACTGCTGACTCATACCTCCACAGGAGGCACTCAAATACTCAAAGGAAGATCTGGCTCAGTCTTTTGTGGAGGTCACTGCTCCTTTCCCTGGGCCTTGGTGTGCACAAGGTTTTGTTTGCACCCTTTGTTTGCATCTCTGGCAGGTTTGAGGTTTAATTTTAAATGCAATTGTGCCCCTTCTACCATCTTGTTGTGGCTTCTCCTTTGCCCTTAGACGTGGTGTATCTTTTTTTTCATGGGATCCAACATTATCTTGTGGATGGTTGTTCAGCAGCTAGTTGTGATTTTGGTGTTCTCCCAGGAGAAAATGAGCATGCATCCTTCTACTCCGCCATCTTGAAATCGTTTTATTCAAAATTGGGAAGGGAGTACGTCAAGGCTGTATATTGTCACCTTGTTTATTTAACTTAGATGCAGAGTACATCACGCAAAATGCTGGGCTGGATGAAGCACAAGCTAGAAGCAAGATTGCTGGGAGAAATATCAATGACCTAAGATATGCAGATGACACCATCCTTGTGGCAGAAAGCGAAGAGGAACTAAAGAGACTCTTGATGAAAATGAAAGAGGAGAGTGAAAAAGCTGTCTTAAAACTCAACATTCAAAAAACTAAGATCACGGCGTCTGGTCCCATCAGCTCATGGCAAATAGATAGGGAAACATGGAAACAGTGAGAGACTTTATTTTCTTGGGCTCCAAAATCACTGCAGATGGTGACTGCAGCCATGAAATTAAAAGACATTTGCTCCTTGGAAGAAAAGCTACGACCAACCTAGACAGTGTATTTTTTAATACACTTTTTAGCATAGACATTACTAGGCTGACAAATGTCTGTATAGTCAAAGCTATGGTTTTTCCAGTAGTCATGTATGGATGTGAGAATTGGACCATAAAGGACCACCAAAGAATTAATGGCTTTTGAACTTGGTGTTGGAGAAAACTCTTGAGAGTCCCTTGGACTGCAAGGAGCTCAAACCAGTCAATCGTAAAGGAAATCAACCCTGAATATTCATTGGAAGGACTGATGCTGAAACTCCCATATTCTGGCTACCTAATGCAAAGGGCCAACTCATTGGAAAAGACCCTGATGCTGGGAAAGACAGAAGGCAGGAGGAGAAGGGGATGACAGAGGATGGGATGGCCTCACTGACTCAATGGACATAAGTTTGAGCAAGCTCTGGGAGATGGTGAAGGACAGGGAAGCCTGGTATGCTGCAGTCCATGGGGTCACAGAGTTGGACATGACTGAGAGACTGAATAACCAGCATTCTTGCCTGGAGAATCCCACAGACAAAGGAGCCTGGTGGGCTACAGTCCGTGGGGTTGGAAAAGAGTGGAACACTTAGTGACTGAAACACTACAGCTTTGTGGTGAATGTTACCCAGGTGCTTTGGCAACAGCAACTCCATGCGGTTGCTGTGCTTACGTAGTGGTTACTTGTTACTGGTTGCTTGTTTTTCCTTTTTGTTTTGTAGAAATTCAAAAATCTAAAACCTGGGCTTCTGCCATCTCTCCCATATACCTGACAACTGTGTTTAAAGCTGGGAGAAACCTGGAACTAAGCAAGTACAACCTCACACAGGCTCCTTGAGTTAAAGAGTAACCTTAAATAGTTATCAAATACGTTGCTCACCTCTTTATCCCTATCGCCATTTTCCATACATGTAGCAGCTTATTTGTTTCCTAACCAGCTTTGCTGTATTCAGCTTTGCCCTCACCCTTCATGCTTGGTCTAAGCAATCTCCCAAACACAGGAATATACACTCTCTTTCCTACCCAATAAACCCTAAACTTCTTAGGAGGACATGCAAACCATCCATCATTGAGCTTTTCTCTCTCTTTTGTCTGACCTCCTGTTGCATAAACTTCAAGCCCTCTGCATAAATGCTGCTCAATGCTTTTGTACATCCTATTGCTTCTGCTTGGAGTGCCTTTTCCATCTTTCCCCTTATTGCTGATTCTCATTCAGCTTTCCAGACTTAACTGCCCTGCTCTGGGATCTCAGAGTTATCTTGTAGTTCTTATCATTTACCAGGTAAGATTTGTGTAATCTAAGTGTCTGTTTCCTCCACTTCATGGTAAACTAGGCACCATAGCTTACCTTTGTGATCCTGCAATCATGTGTAGTGTCCTGCACATAGATAATATTATCATTTTCACTGTTTTTTGCTTCCGTCTGTCCTTTCTGAGTCATTTTCTCTGCTCTTGGTACTTCAGGTATGCTCTATATCATTTACTACCATGGTACATTAAAAGAAAAAATATCAAATTTCTCTCTCTAGCTCAGTCTGAGCTCCAGATAATTTATTTACCTGCTTAGGTAACGTCTGCACTTGTGTGTCTCCCAAGAATCCAAATCAGGACCGAACTCCCCATTAATGTCCCCTTTGTTGATCAATGGCACCTTGCTGATCATGCCAGAAAATAGGATGACTCATTCTGTTTTCTGAACTCCCTAATCATCAAGTCTTTTTCTTCTTCTTTTTTTTTTTTTTAACTTCTTTATTGAACTTCTTACAATACTGCTTCTGTTTTATGTTTTGTTTTTTTTTTGCAAGGCATGTGGGATCCCAGCTCCCTGATGAGGGATGGACCCTGCACCCCCTGCATTGGAAGGTGAAGTCTCAGCCACTGGACTGCCAGGGATGTGCCCCTAATCATCAAGTCTTCTTAATTCCACTCAACAAGCCCATTTTGGATCCATCCTTTTTTTTTTTCACCCTCACTGCACCACTTTCAGCCCTATTATCTCTCACCTGAAGCCATTTACAATAGATTCCTAATATTATTCCTGTATGCATTTTTTATTTTCTCTAATCTGTTTTATATATGACAGACAAAATAGCTCTTTGAAAATGAAAACCTGATCATATTGCTTACAGCCAATCAGTGGCTTTTCGTTTCTCTTAGCATGAAGTCTGAAAATCCTTACATTGGCCTCTGAGCTCTTGTTCTTGCTGTTACTCATGGGCTTCCTTTAAATTCCTCAAATCCAGTCAACTTCGTCTGTCACCCAGTTATTCTTTTTCCTCTACCTGGATGCTACTCTCCATCCTCCTTCCCCCTTACTAGACCAAACTCATCCTTTGACTTTAATATAGTAAACATTTCTCTGCTCATTATAGCTTGATTATTTATGTATGCATCCCTAAACAACATAGTGTACTTTTGATTGTTTTTGAACTTTACATAAATGAAATCAAATTACATGAATCACTTTATGACTTGTATTTTATATTCAACATTATGTTTGGAGGATTCATCTATACTGCTGTGAGTATAGTTTGTTCATTTTCATTGTTCTATAATATTCCACATTTTCTTAAAATCTGTTCTAGATTCTGTGAACTTTAAGGTTGTTTTCAGTTTGGGGATGTAATCATCTATGAATGATGATGCTATGAACCTTATTATACATATACCCTGGCCTACCTGTATGCCTATTTCATTAGGGTATATACCTATGACCTTTGGCAATTAAGGCCAAATTGTTTTATAAAGTGAGCATCAAGATTGTCCCCATATCAGGAGTATATGAAAGTTATTATTGCTATACATCCTTGCTGACACTTTTTAATTTTACCAATCTGATGGAAGTATGTTTTACATATAGTTTTTATAATAAATCTGTGCTTTATAAAGTAATAATATGACAATAGGTGGTCATTGTTTCCAAAGATGACCGCAGCAATACCTTCAACCCCACATACCCTTCTGCAACATGATTTTGGAGGTTTTCCATTAAAGAGTAGAGTCTGTTTCTCTTCTCCTTAAATCTGGGTGGGTGCCATGACTTGCTTTGGCTTCTAGGTACAGATCTTGAGAAGCCTGGCAGTTTTCACTTTTACTCTTAGGGGATCCAGCTGTGATATAAATAAGTTCAAGCTAGACTACTTAATGATGAGAGACTATGCAGAAACAGGTCAAACCAGTCCCCAGGTATTCCAACTACCCCAGCTAAGGTCCCAGATACATAAGTGAAGCCATTTTAGACATTCTAGCCTCAGTCAAGCTTTCAGCTCAATGCAGCTGCATGAGTGAACTCAGCCAATACTATCTATCTAAATAATAAATGACTTTATTTTAAGCCACTAAGCTCTGGAGATTTTGTTATACAGCAGTAGATAACTGGGGAGAAGGCAATGGCACCCTACTCCAGTACTCTTGCCTGGAGAATCGGAGCCTGGTGGGCTGCCATCTATGGGGTCGCACAGAGTTGAAAACTACTGAAGTGACTTAGCAGCAGCAGCAGCAGCAGCAATAGATAACTGAATCACAATATATATTAAAAGCCTTAAAAATGCTCGTATGCATGTGTGCTGAGTCAGTTCAGTTGTGTCTGACTCTGGGCAACTCTATGGACTGCAGCCTGCCAGCCTCCTCTGTCCACAGGATTTTCCAGGCAAGAATACTGGAGTGGGTTGCCACATCCTCCTCCAGGGAGTCTTCCCGACTCAAGGATTGAACCTTCATCTCCTGTGGCTCCTGCATTGGCAGGCAGGTTCTTTACCACTAGTGCCACCTGGGAAGCCCTAAAAATGCTTATACCCTCCATATCAATTTATTTAACAATCTATCTTAAAGAAATATTTTTAAATGAAATTTTAAAATGTGTACAAAAATATTCATCACACTGTTCTTTACATTTTTAAAAAGTGGAAACAATGTCTATGTTTAAAATTTTAAATACAGAGTAGTAAATTATGATGCTTTCAAAAGTTAGAACATTCTATTAGATAAAACTACATTGAAATAATTTTTAATAATGTTGCAAAGTGCTGAAGAAAAGTCAGGTGGTAAAGTGAAAGTGAAGTCGCTCAGTCGTGTCTGACTCTTTGCGACCCCATGGATTGCAGCCTAAGAGGCTCCCCTGTCCATGGGATTTTCCAGGCTAGAATACTGGAGTGGGTTGCCATTTCCTTCTCCAGGAGAACTTCCCAACCCAGGGATCAAACCCAGGTCTTCCATATTGGGTGGTAATGGCAGGTTCAATTTATATATATACATATATACATATATATATATATATATATATACACACACACACACACATATTCTTGTTAAAAAAAAACTATACATAGAAAAGCACTGAAAAAGATAAATAACTATGTAAACAATGGTTTAGTGGTCTTGATTTAAGTTTTCCCATTTTTTGAAAATTTTCTACAGAAAGGATATGTTACTAGGGTATATTCACTAGGGACTAAAATTATTCATTTTGTCATGGATTGATAGAAACTTCATTTGGGAGACTGCCTCAAAAGAAGAGAAAATAACAGTAAAAATTACACAAGGATACCAAATGTCCTATCTATGTTCTTCCTCAGTAAAAAAAAACCACCTAGATTTCCTAGAAAAATTATCTTTGAAGTTGAGAGTAGTGGAACTTTTAGAGTCATAAGTCAAGTTAGGCTTCCTTCAAGGGCAAAGATTCTCCAAGTAGAGGAGTTTATTTAAGATGTAGTCTTAGGGACCCTATCCCAGATTATTATTATTGAATCTCTGGGAATGTGGCCTATGTATCTACATTTTAGTCTGTATCTTCAGAGAGAGATTTATACACCCCAAATTGAAGGGAAACATAATCTTTTAAGTGTTCTCTATCTTGATCTGGCTGGTGGATCATGGATGTAAAAATTCATTGAGGCATACACTTCTTTACTTCACATTATCTCAGTAAAAAATAAGATGAATAAAAATACTAGGAATTATATATTGCTTTAGCAAAATAAGTAAATCTAATGTTTAGTAAATTGTAGTTAATACTAATAGTCCTAATTTATATATTTCCATTGTTCTGAGGCAGATTATTTTGCATTTTTGTTAGAAAACTAAGCACTGGTCATTTTAGAAACAATGTTTTATATATTACTGATTGAAATAGGTTTATTTTTTAATGGAAAAATAATTCTAGCTTATAACCAAATCTATTTGTTTGAAAAACAAGCCATTGTTTTGTTTTCTTTGATATAGGTAAAAGTCATTATTTTAGATTTTAAACATTTTGTATTTCTTTAGAAAGTTGATGTTTCAAGTAAATGGTACACTAAGAATTAAAAACTTTTGTGTGAAAGAAGGGAGGAAGAAAAGAAGAGAGGGAGGGAGGAAAAGAAAGGAAACGAAAGAAAGAAAATGGAAGAAACCATTAAGACAAATGGTTAAGACAAAACATTCCTGCATATCCTCTCAAAATAAATCACCTCAAGGGGCTTAAGATATTTCACACAGTTTGTTAGTGAACATCTCTATTTATTCTGATTCCCATCTAGAACAGCCTTCTTAACTGCATAGTAGGTGATTGGAACACTTTATAGTTGAACATATTTTACAGTTGTTTCTACTGATGTGTATTTGCAAGCTTTAGTATCATTATTTAAAATATATGACTGTTTCTGTTTTGGAAAGAGAAGGGCAGGGACTCACTGTAAGGGGCAGAGCACATTTAAGAATTTGAGGCCTCTCATTTTGATGCCTGATTTATCACACACCTTCACAATTTTACTGGTGTCAGAAGGAGGCCTGTTTTCTCTTGGAATGCTACATTCTTTGGGGATGAAGTGTTCAGAGTGTTTAATACTGTATTGGAGTGTCTCTTGAGTATTTAGCATCTGGATAGGGCCGTCATCACAGTAATGAGAGATAGAGCAGGCCAGAGCTGACTCTGTCCAGGGGAAAAGCAGGATCAACACCAAATCTACCATGGCTTTTCCCAGTGTTGCAAAAATAATGGGCCAGGAAGGCATCCTTATGGAATACCTCTGCAGTCTTGCATTTAATTTGTTATTGTCACCCAGCCTACAAACAGTGAGGAAATTACACTCATAGTTAATAACTAAAAAAATTTAGGGGATTATAGACCATAATTTTTATAACAACAGTTACAGGCTGTTATTGTAGACTTTGTTATTCTCACTCACATATAATAGTATGTTTCTCTTTTTTTTCTTTCAATAATAGTGCTAAAAATACTAGAAAGATTTTTGAAATATCGGGCTTCCCTGGTGGCTCAGATAGTAAAGAATCTGCCTGCAATGCAGGACACCTGGATTCGCCCCGTGGGTTGGGACGATCCCGTGGAGAAGGGAATGGCAACCCACTCCAGTGTTCTTGGCTGGGGTATCCCATGGACAGAGGAGCCTGGCGGGCTATGTGGTCTCAAAGAGTCAGATGTGACTGAGCAACTCACACTTGTTTTTACTTTTTTGAAATATAATAAATAATCCATGTTGGCTCAGAAATTATTTCCTAAGTATTACCAAGAGAGACAAACTTCCAAACTAGATGGACCATCTGACTTATTTTGTATTCATATACTCTTCTATTGCTTTTATTATGGAACTGATACACATGTAATAAAAAGATTTTAAAATGCATATAAGCTGAGAAAAATAGATTAAAATTTCTAGTAGGCCATCCCCTTAGAAATAAACTCTGTTAATATTTCTATGTAGAAATACATCAGGAGAGAGACTGATAGGTCACTACATTTATTTAACACAGTGTTCTAGACCTTGTTTTATGAATATTAGTTCATCTAATTCAAAAAACAATTCTGTAAGGTGGTACTGGGTCTTCCCTGGTGACTCAGTGGTAAAGAATTTGCCTGCTAATGCAAGAGATGTGGGTTCAACCCCTGGGTCATGAAGATTCCCTGGAGAAGGAAATGGCAACCCACTCCAGTACTCTCGCCAGGATAATCCCATGGACTGAAAAGCCTGGCGGGCTTCAATCCATGGGGTCATGAAAGAGTCGAACATGGTTAGCAACTAAGCAACAACAATAATAGAGTGGTACTATTGTAATTAAACTCTATTTACAGAGAAATCTGAGGAACAGAGTTATTAAATGACTCACCCAAGATCACATCACTGCTGCTGCTGCTGCTGCTAGGTCGCTTCAGTCGTGTCCGACTCTGTGCGATCCCAGAGATGGCAGCCCACCAGGCCCCGCCATCCCTGGGGTTCTCCAGGCAAGAACACTGGAGTGGGTTGCCATTTCCTTCTCCAAATGCATGAAAGTGAAAAGTGAAAGTGAAGTCACTCAGTCATGTCTGACTCCCCGAGACCCCATGGACTGCAGCCTACCAGGCTCCTCCGTCCAAGAGATTTTCCAGGCAAGAGTACTGGAGTGGGGTGCCATTGCCTTCTCCCAGATCACATCACTAGTAGGTGGCAAAGTTGAGATTTGAGGCCAGGCAGTCTGACTTTGGAGTCTGCATTCTTAGTCACTCGATAAAATTGCTTACCAATAGCTTATTTATATGTACAATAAGCTGAAAATATTTAAAATATATATTTTGATGTTTTGTTAACCATCTTAACTATGTCTAAGTATACAATTCAGATGTGTTCAGTATATTCACATCATTGTATGACAGATCTCCAGAACTCTTTATCTGGCAAAACCAAAACTCTATAACTATTAGACAACATCTCCCATTTCCCCTTTCCCCAACCTTTGGCACCCACCATCCTACTTTCTGTTTCTATGAATTTGACCACTTTAGGCAACTTACATGAATGGAACCATATAGTATTTGTCTTTTTGTGACTAGTTTATTTCATTTAGCGTAATGTCCTCAAGGTTCATAGATGTTACAGTATATACCAAATACCCCTTCCTTCCCTTCCTTTTTAAGCCTAAATACTATTCCATTGTATGAATGCACCAAATTTTGGTTTTCCACTTATCTGTCAGTGACATATCCCCTGCTTTCATCTCTTGGCTGTGGTGAATAATGCTATGAACATGGCTGTGCAAATATCTCTGAGATCCTGCTTTCAGTTCTTTTAGATATAAACCCAGAAGTGAGATTGCTGGATCATTCTATTTTTAATTTCTTGAGGAACTATCATATTGTTTTCCATGGCAGTTGAACCCTTTTATATTCCCACCAACAGTACACAAAGATTCCAATTTCTTCATGTCCTTGCTAACAATTACTATTTTCTGGTTGGTTGTTTTTTGATAGGAGATATTCTAATTGGAGAAGGCAATGGCAACCCACTCCAGTACTCTTGCCTGGAAAATCCCATGGTTGGGGGAGCCTGGTGGGCTGCCATCTATGGGGTCGCATAGAGTCTGACACGACTGAAGCGACTTAGCAGCATTCTAATGGGTGTGAGGTGATAACCCATTGTGATTTTTATTTGCGTTTCTCTAAGGATGAGTGGTGTTGAGAATCTTTTGGTATTTTTTTTGGTCATTTGTATATCCTCTTTGAGGAAATGTCAAGTTCTTTGTTCTGGATGCCATGATCTTAAGTTTTCTGAATGTTGAGTTTTAAGCCAACTTTTTCACTCTGCTCTTTTGCTTTCATCAAGAGGCTCTTTAGCTCTTCTTCGCTTTCTGCCATAAGGGTGGTGTCATCTGCATATCTGAGGTTATTGATATTTCTCCTGACAATGTTGATTCCAGCTTGTGCTTCATCCAGCCTGGCATTTCGCAAGATACTCTGCATATAAGTTAAATAAGCAGGGTGACAATATACAGCCTTGACATACTCCATTCCTGATTTGTGAACAGTCTGCTGTTCCATGTCAAGTTCTAACTGTTGCTTCTTGACCTGCATACAGATTTCTCAGGAGGCAGGTCAGGTGGTCTGGTATTCCCATCTCTTTAGAATTTTCCACAGTTTGCTGTGATCCACACAGTCAAAGGCTTTGGCATAGTCAATAAAGCAGAAATAGAGGTTTTTCTGAAACTCTCTTGCTTTTTCGATGATCCAGGGGATGCTGGTAATTTGATCTCTGATTCCTCTGCCTTTTCTAAATCCAGTTTGAGCATCTGGAAGTTCATGATTCATGTACTGTTGAAGCCTGGCTCGGAGAATTTTGGCATTACTTTGCTAGCGTGTGATGTGAGTGCAATTGTGCAGTAGTTTGAACATTCTTTGGCATTGCCTTTCTTTGGGATTGGAATGAAAACTGACCTTTTCCAGTCCTGTGGCCACTGTTGAGTTTTCCAGATTTGTTGTTATGTTGAATGCAGCACCTTCACAGTATCATCTTTTAGAATCTGAAAAGGCTCAACTGTAATTCCATCACCTCCACTAGTTTTGTTCGTAGTGATGCTTCCTAAGGCCCACTTGACTTCGCATTCCAGGATGTCTGGCTCTAGGTGAGTGATCACACCATCGTGATTATCTTGGTCATGAAAATCTTTTTTGTATAGTTCTGTGTATTCTTGCCACCTCTTCTTATTATCTTCTGCTTCTGTTAGGTGCCTACCATTTCTGTCCTTTATTGTACCCATCTTTGTATGAAATGTTCCTTTGGTATCTCTAATTTTCTTAAAGAGATCTCTAGTCTTTCCCATTCTATTGTTTCTTTGCATTGATCGCTGAGGAAGGCTTTCTTATCTCTCCTTGCTATTCCTTGG
This sequence comes from Bos javanicus, assembly GCF_032452875.1. Lineage (NCBI taxonomy): Eukaryota > Metazoa > Chordata > Mammalia > Artiodactyla > Bovidae > Bos > Bos javanicus. The sequence goes on along the minus strand of NC_083881.1, from coordinate 56,347,471 downwards.
AACTCTGCATTCAAATGGGTATCTCTTTCCTTTTCTCCTTTGCCTTTTGTGTCTCTTCTTTTCTCAGCTATTTGTAAGGCCTCCTCAGACAACCATTTTGCCTTTTTGCATTTCTTTTTCTTGGGGATGCTCTTGATCTCTGCCTCCTGTACAATGTCATGAACCTCCATCCATAGTTCTTCAGGTACTCTTGTTTATCAGATCTAATCCCTTGAATCTATTTGTCACTTCCACTGTATAATCATAAGGGATTTGGTTTAGATCATACCTGTATGGTCTAGTGGTTTTCCCTACTTTCTTCAATTTAAGTCTGAATTTGGCAATAAAGAATTCATGATCTGAGCCACAGTCAGCTCCCGGTCTTGTTTTTGCTGATTGTATAGAACTTCTCAATCTTTGGCTGCAAAGAATAGAATCAGTCTGAATTTGGTATTGACCGTCTTGTGATGTCCATGTGTAGAGTCTCCTCTTGTGTTGTTGGAAGAGGGTGTTTGCTATGACCTTTGCGTTCTCTTGACAAAACTCTGTTAGCCTTTGCTGCTAAGTCACTTTAGTCATGTCCAACTCTGTGCAACCCCATAGACGGCAGCCCACCAGGCTCCCCCATCCCTGGGATTCTCCAGGCAAGAACACTGGAGTGGGTTGCCATTTCCTTCTCCACTGTTAGCCTTTGCCCTGCTTCATTCTGTACTCCAGGCCAAATTTGCCGGTTACTCCAGGTAGCTCTTGATTTCCTACTTTTGCATTCCAGTCCTCTATAATGAAGAGGACATCTTTTTTGGGGTCTTAGATTTAGAAGGTCTTGTAGGTCTTCATAGAACTATTCAACTTCAGCTTCTTCAGTATTACTGGTCGGGGCATAGACTTGGATTACTGTGATACTGAATGGTTTGCGCTGGAAATGAACAAAGATCATTCGGTCATTTTTGAGACTGCATCCAAGTACTGCGTTTTGGACTCTTTTGTTGACTATGATAGCTACTCCATTTCTTCTTAGGGATTCTTGCCCACAGTAGTAGATATAATGGTCTCCCTATTATAGACATGGTATATTATAAGATGTTGTTTTCACCTTGCTACTATATATTAAAGTATGCTTATCATATTTATTGATTTTATGGTAGTTTCTGTATTAGTTGTCAGAGTTTGCTATAACAAATTACTGCAAACTTGGTCAGTATAAACAACAGAAATTATTCTCTTTTAATTCTAGGGGTTAAAAATCAGATATCTGGCAGAGCCACACTGATCCCGGCTTCTTTATTTTTTTCCAGCCATGCCTGTGGCTTGTGGGATCCTAGTTTACCAACTGGGAGTCATACCCTGGCTCTGGGCAGTGAGAGCACAGGGTCCTAACCACTGGACCATCATGGAATTCCCACATGCCAGGCTTTTAAGCAAGATAATGTTCGTTGCATTATTGTTGGCGTTGCTTGACTTGTGGCTGGATCCTTTCAATATCTGCCTCTGCATTCACACCGCCTCTTCCTCATCTGTCTCTGTAATCTCCCTCTGCCTTAGTCTTACAAGTACACTTGTCATTGGATTTAGGGCCTACCCAGAATGATTTTATCATCACAAGATCATTAACTAAATTGTAACTTCCAGGACTCTTTTTCCTCATATAGTAACATTAACAAATGCTGGGCTAGAACACGCACAGAACTTTGTGGGGGCACCATTCAACCCACTAGAGTTTTATTAAGGTAAATTTCTAAAATTAGAATTATTAGTTCAGGTTATGTAAAAATTTGAATGTTTTTAGATAAATATTTCCAAATCATGCTTGAGCGTGACCCTGAATTGTGTTTTTAATGTTCTTTTACATATGTGTATGTGCTTTTATACACACCATGCAAAAATGTATGTGTAATCCATAAAAATCAAAAAAGGAAAGAAAGGAGAAGAGAAAATTGGAGATGGGGAGAAAATAAAAAAATGTGGAGGCAGAAGGCCTTCAGCTCTACTCCTTTATCTGTCCATGGTTGTATCACTAAAACACATGCTATTGGACTAGGCCTAGAGATACGGCCAAATTTGTGTGATTTTATTTATTTGATTATCCCTGTTTTGTTTCTGTCTAGAAATATGTTTTATTTTCAAATCTTTGCCTTTTATGTAAAATCATCTTCAATGATAACATGTTACATTTTCCTTTTGAAAGAAGCATTTTTTCTGTTTTCTTCCATTGTCATAGAATCTTTACGTGGTAGAATATAGGTCTTGGTACTTTTAAAATCATTTGATGAATAAGCGAAGGGAAGTTTCATGTGTATATATGTATGTATGTATTCTGCTGGGAGGTGGAAAACCATCAGGACTTGGCATTTCTTTTCTTAACATAGTTGAAAAGTTCACCAGAAAGGAACTATGTCTCAGGATAAAAGAGCATTTGGGTAATAAATCATGTGGATTGTATTTTCAATACTTTATCATGAAGAGCCATGAATCACTAGCTTCTTGATAGAGAGTGACTTTTTGTAACCAACTGGCAGAACTTACACATCCCATTGAGTGTGAGCCCCTTAAAGTTGGAGGCCAGGCACTTATTCCACGGATGTAACTGTTGCTCAGTATCGGTTCTCCTAACTCCTTTAAACCTCTGGCTTAAGATGCTCAAAAATAAATCAGTTTCATATATTTGATAAACTCATATCATATTTTGTTTACAATTTCTATGTATTTTTCAGTTTTACCATCCATTGGACTTGGCTTTGAATAATTTTTGGTCTGGTTACAAAAATCAAATCCACTTTCATGGAAAAGTAATTTGCCACCAGAGAGGATACTCAATATGTTGCTATGTTCTCCAAAAATGATTTAAGCAACAGCACTATCATTAAAATAAGAATATGGCCTTCTGAGGAATGAACTTTGAGAGATAACATGTTATTTGTGAGAGAAGTACTATTTGTGATATGTTTTCATTAATACCCTGACACCTTGCTACAGAAGAAACATGATAGAGTTATAGGATTCTAGATTTTAAGAGGAAGAAGGCACTCAAGATTTTCCAGTCAAACCTCTTAATTTTAATAAATAAGGAAAGGTTAGACTCGGGCAACTGGAATTGCAGAAAGTTAGCTACATCCTTAGGTGGTTATGGAGTTTACATAGATCCAGGTTTTAAAATTCAACTCTTCTTTTTATTTTTTTAAATTTTTTTTTACTTTCTTTTATTTTATTTTATTTTTAAACTTTACAATATTGTATTAGTTTCGCCAAATATCGAAATGAATCCACCACAGGTATACCCACATTCCCCATAGTGAACCCTCCTCCTACCTCCCCCCCCCCCCCCCGGGTCGTCCCAGTGCACCAGCCCCAAGCGTCCAGTACCCTGCATCGAACCTGGACTGGCGACTTGTTTCATACATGGTATTATACATGTTTCAATGCTATTCTCCCAAATCTCCCCACCCTCTCCCTCTCCCACAGAGTCCATAAGACTGATCTATACATCGGTGTCTCTTTTGCTGTCTCGTCTTCTTTTTAAAACCTTAATATGGTGCAGTTGAAGTTGTGAATAGGCAAATGGCTAAGGGAAGGGCTACCCACTCCAGTATTCTTGCCTGGAGAATTCCATGGACAGAGAAGCCTGGCAGGCTACCGTTCATGGGATCACAAAGAACCAGACACGGCTGAGCAACTAACAGAGTTCAACCTGCAGATGTGTCCTCATTAGCTAAACATTTTTGAATAACTTTAGGTGAAGAAGTACTTCTCTACTTGAAATGAGCACCACGAACCTCCGGCCTTAGGATAAGTTGCCAAATTTAGCAAATTAAAATCAAAATTTCAGATTAGAAAATGGCTATTTTTTTATTACAAGAATGTCCCAAACATTGCATGGGGTATACTTACACTAAAAATATGAATTTATTTGGAATTCAGAGTTACCTGGGTGTCCTGTACTTTATCTAGCAAACCTAGCTTTGGAGTATATAAGGCATGTGTGTGTGTGTGTGCATGCAAAGTTGCTTCAGTAGTATCTGACTCTTTGCGACCCTATGGACTGTAGCCCGCCAGGTTTCTCTGTCCATGGGGTTCTCCAGGCAAGAACACTGGAGTGGGCTGCCATGTCCTCCTCCAGGAAATCTTTCCGACTCATGTCTCCTGAAGCTCCTGCATTGCAGGCAGATTCTTTACCACTGAGCTACCAGGGAAGCCCCCATATAAGGCAAACATATCACCATTTTGAATCTGGCCTACAAGCCAGGTATAGCAGAAACATTTATTATTCACTAAATAGCCTTATGTTCCCTCATCACATTTTACAGATTCCTTGAAGTCAGGTAAAACTGCGTGAGTAGTTCTGGCCAATGTGCTGTTGTTAGAAGAATGTATGTCAGTTGATTGATGTATTTAAAGGCTTACATGCAGCCACCATCCTCCCACAGGTCAATCTTTTCCTGCTGCAGTGAACTGCAAGCCATATAATCAAGATGGCATAGATGCAAGACACAGTCTTATATCCCTGAAGAAAAGTCAGAATGAAGGTACCCAGGAGAACCACTGGATTCACAGTATACATTGTATGTGGAAGAAGTAAACCTTTATCTGTTCATCTCTTGAAATTTTAAGGTTGATTTGTTACTGCAGCTTGGCATAGCCTATCCTCATGAACACACTGTGCATATTAGATAAACTAAATATAATCTGTGAGTCCAAGTTTGCTGTTCTTTTTTTTTTAATCTTAATGGATAAAGATTTTTAAAAAGTTAATTGCCATTAACTCTGTAGATTTGTTTGGAAGACTGAATGAGAGTTACAGGTGAAATGAATCTGTCATACAGACTGAAGTAAGTCAGAAAGAGAAAAACAGATATCATATATTAACACCTATACGTGGAATTTAGGAAAATGGTATAGATCAACCTATTTGCAGGGCAGGAAGAGATACACAGATGTAGAGAATGTATGTGTGGACAAGGGGTGGGGTTCGCAGGGGGATGAAATGAATTGGGAGATTGGGATTGACATATGTGTACTGCCACGTGTAAAGTAGATAGCGAGTGGGAAGCTACTGTGTAGTGTAGGCAGATCAGCTTGGTGCTCTGTGATAACCTAGAGGGTGGGGTTGGGGGGGAGGTCCAAGAGGAGGGGATATATGTATACATATAGCGGATCCATTTTGTTGTACACAACAACATTGTACACAACACAACTAACACAACATTGTAAAGCAACTGTACCTCAATTTAAAGAAAACAAAAAGCCTTGGCATTCTGTCTGCAGTATGGTAGGCTGCAACAAATGAGAATGGTATTTGATAATATCATACCCATTATGATTATTGTTTTAATTCTTATAACAGCCTTATAAAATTGGTGTTATTATAATTTTCATTTTATACCTAAGGGAAATGAGGCTTGGAGTGGTTAAGCAATTTGCCCAAGGTTATTTCAACAGAACTCTAATTAAATATAGAGTTAGGTCTCCATTACAAGACAGGCTGGCTCCAAAATCTATATTTTCAAATCTATATTACATAAACATTTGCCTGTGACATAGAGAAAAGTCTCTATTCCATTCAGTCATTTAAAAAACATTTATTGAATGCCCATCATTATCAGATGCCCTGTATTAGCATTAGAATACAAAAATGAAAGACCAGACAAATGTTGAGTTTAAGGAAGTCTCAGTCTTCTACAGACAAGTAAATCTATAATTCCAGATTGGTACAGTGAAATATGTGCTCAAAGGAGGCACAGGCTTCTGGAAGAGCACATGTTGGGAATGGCAGTGGGGTTAGAGGAGGCTTCAAGGAGGTGGTAAAACTGTCTGGAGCTTAGTCTTGGAGCATGAATGTGAGTTGGCCTGACCAAAATGGCCTGGGTACCTGAGGCAGGGAGAACATGTACAGATCCTTTTGGCATGTTGAGGAACTGTAGTTAGTTATATGCCTGGTTACAAGCATGTAGTGAGTTCAGGTACTGGAGACAATATTCTATTGTCTCCAATTGGATTTCCTCAGAAGCAGAGCTTGAGAAGGAGATTAGTGTGTGCGAAGCTTACTGAGGAGTGCATTCAGGATCAATACTCATGGAAGAGAAGAGAATGAAGTAGGATCAGGAAGAGGTAGAAGCTGAGCCGTAATGCAGTCCCAGTGAAGCCTCAGCTGACCCCACATGTAGCTGTGCAGGTGGGACAGCCCTTCACAACTGTCCTGAGTTGGAACATGGGGTCAGACCTTTATATTCCCACTCTGATGGATCACAGGATACCAGCTATCCTGGAAAGGAGTCATGACCTTGGGCAAGGCAGTTTTCTTCTGAGGGAATTCCTATAGAAGGCTGACAGCTGAGGATCATCTTCCAGCAGCATTCTCAGAAGCTGGGGAAATAAGTAAGGGTCACCATAATCCATCCCTTGCATCTCTTACTCTTTGCATAGCTTCCAAAGCAGCTCCTCATGAACTTTTCTTCCTGAGGGAAATTTGGAAAGGGAAGGTTAGTGAGACAAGCAACAGTTCTCACTGCTGCAGCTGGTCACAGGGCCACAGCTAACACTGGCTGTATCCCCCCTCTCCTATACATTCCAGATCCCCTCACCCTCAGCTAGCAACTCTGCTGGTCTCGATGGTTTACCCGACATGACTAGACCCTTTCTTTTCAGGTATCTGCGCATTGCTTACCATATCTTTCTCTGGTCAGAGTTACTACACCTGAGAAAAATTGAGGGCAAGAGGAGAAGGGGGTGACAGATGATGAGACGGTTGGATGGCATCACTGACTCAATGGACATGAGTTTCAGCAAACAGGGAGATAGTGAAGGATAGGGAAGCCTGGTGTGCTGCAATCCATGAGGTCACAGAGTTGGACACGACTTAATGACTCAACAACAATAACAAATTCAATTTACCATCAGAATTCCTCAAGAGAGGGGACTCTTCTGGCTGTCCAGTGGTTAGAACTTTGCCTTTCAATGAAGGGGGTGCAGGTTCTATCCCTGGTTGGGGAGTTAAGATCCCACATGCTTTGCAGCCAAAAAACTAAAACAGAAGCAATATTGTAACAAATTCAATACAGACTTTAAAAATGATCCACATCAAAAAAAAAAAAAAAAAAACCTTAGAAAAAAAATGATTGGTCAAAGGAGTACTGAGGGTCTGCCCAAGTGAATTACCTGAGCTCCTCACATATTCTAACCAGTCCTACCTCCTCCTGATGATCAGGGTCAATTTCCCTTGCAAGAGAATGGTGACTCCTTATCTTGCGGACTGGTCCCTGGACACTAAGAGCTGGAAGTGCCCAAACAGCAGCCATAGTTGTTCAACTGGACTCTTGATATGTCCCCTGGTTTTCCCTCTGAGAATCAGGATCTCTATACCCACAGAGACCTTAACTCTATGTAAACAATAACAAAGAAACCTTAAAATCTGAGTGAAGATCAACTTTAGGACTCTTAAAAATTTAGAGGCCAGGAAGAATAAGAAAAACTAGGGAAAAAAAAAAACACAATTTCATAGAAGGGAAAACATATGTATGATGTCTCTGAAGCCAAAAGAAGAAAATTTTCAAAAGGTAGGCTTGATCAATTGTCAAATGCTGCTCTAAGACAGGTACAATAATATGAAGACTGAAGATAAACCACTGGATTCAGCAAGAACAGTGACCTTAAAGAGTGTATATTTCAGTGGAGTGGAAGAATGAAAGCCTGACTGTGTGCATGCTAACTTTCTTCAGCCATGTCCCACTCTTTGTGACCCTGTGAACTGCAGCCTGCCAGGCTCCTCTGTCCATAGGATTCTCCAGGCAAGAATATTGGAGTGGGTTGCCAGGCCATTCTCGGGAATCTTCCCCACCTGGGGATCAAGGCGGGTTCTTTAACACTCGCACCACCTGGGAAGCCCAAAAGCTGGACTAGAGGGGCTAAACACAGGTTTGAAAATAGGAATATGAGGAGAGCAAGTGAAGATGGTGAGTATGCAGATGTTTTTAACGGATAAATTGGGATTGACATATACACACTACTATGTATAAAATAGATAACTAATAACAACTTACTGTACAGCACAAGGAACTCTACTCAATACTCTGTAATGACCTATATGGGAAAAGAATCAGAAAAAGGGTGGATATATGTGTATGTATAGCTGATTCACTTTTCTATGCATCTGAAACTAACACAATATTGTAAGTCAACTATATTCCAATAAAAATTTTTTTAAAAAGGTGTTTATAGGGAAGTAAAGGAAAAGACAGTATTGATATCTTGAGGGAAAAGGCACAAAGGATGTAGACATTATAATATTTAAATATAATTAAATATTTTAAAATATTTAAAATAATTTTTAAATTTAAAAATATTTAAAAATAATTTTTAATTTAAAAATATTTAAAAATAATTTTTAAATTTAAAAATATTTAAAAATAATTTAAAGGATGTAGACATTATAATATGCTGATGAAAATGACCAATATAGAGGGAATGACTGGAAGAAACACAAGCTGGAATCAAGATTGCCAGGAGAAATATCAATAACCTCAGATATGCAGATGATACCACCCTTATGGCAGAAAGTGAAGAGGAACTAAAAAGCCTCTTGATGAAAGTAAAAGATGAGAGTGAAAAAGTTGGCTTAAAACTCAACATTCAGAAAACAAAGATCATGGCATCTGGTCCCATCGCTTCATGGGGAAACAGTGGAAACAGTGTCAGGCTTAATTTTTTGGGGCTCCAAAATCACTGCAGATGGTGACTGCAGCCATGAAATTAAAAGATGCTTACTCCTTGGAAGGAAAGTCATGTCCAATCTAGATAGCATATTCAAAAGCAGAGACATTACTTTGCCAACAAAAGTCCGTATAGTCAAGGCTATGGTTTTTCCTGTGGTCATGTATGGATGTGAGAGTTGGATGTGAAGAAGGCTGAGTGCCGAAGAACTGATGCTTTTGAACTGTGGTGTTGGAGAAGACTCTTGAGAGTCCCTTGGACTGCAAGGAGATCCAATCAGTCCATTCTGAAGGAGATCAGCCCTGGGATTTCTTTGGAGGGAATGATGCTGAAGCTGAAACTCCAGTACTTTGGCTACCTCATGTGAAGAGTTGACTCATTGGAAAAGACTCTGATGCTGGGAGGGATTGGGGGCAGGAGGAGAAGGGGACGACAGAGGATGAGATGGCTGGATGGCATCACTGACTCGATGGACGTGAGTCTGGGTGAACTTCGGGAGTTGGTGATGGACAGGGAGGCCTGGCATGCTGCGATTCATGGGATCGCGAAGAGTTGGACACGACTGAGCGACTGAACTGAACTGAACTGAACTGAATTATTTTTGTCACAGATGCCTAAAAAGAAGTGTAGAGGAAGTGCTAGCTACTCAGACTGTTTTGTACTGTTTTTAAAATCAGCCCTTGATAATTATAAAAATGATTTGTATACCTTCTTGAATTTTTAATTGAATTTTTGATTTCTAGGAAGTTTCTAGGTAATTTAATAAATATAGCCAAAATGTAAGGTCCATGAATGTTGCTGTGAAAAATAATAAACAAGAAATTTACTGTTTCTTATGACCATGTGAAAACAAAATTACATTTTTGGGGAGGAAGAGGTTTATGTAAGCAGTCTATGCATCTGAACACAAACCTGTTATTTCCACAAAATAATTTACAATTATGATAATGTTTATTATTTGAGTTCTGTCTATAGTCAATAACAGAGTGCTCTGTGGATGTGCTAGGTCACAAAAACAAAGACAGACAACATCACATAGAACAAGGAATAATGTCAATTGAACTATTGCAAAGCATGAAACACACTCTAGGTATTCAGATCAAACTCTCCCTTTTTAGGAGTTTGGGGTGGACATGTAAATTCTGCTATATTTAAAATGGATAACCAACTAAGACCTACTGTATAGCACAGGGAACCCTGCTCTAGGCTATGTGGAAGCCTTGATGGGAGGGTAATTTGGGGGAGAATGGTACATGTATATGTGTGGCTGAGTCCCTTTGCTGTCCACCTGAAACTATTACAACATTGTTAAACAGCTATACTCCAAAATAAAATTAAAAGTTTTTTTTTAAAAAGTAGCTTTTCCTTTTTTTTCTGATAAGTGGCTTGAGGTGACCGCTATAAACAGTATGCTATTCATTTGAGCCAGGAAACACCACAAAATCATGCAAATCAAGAGGTTCAAACCTTCATGTTCACTTTAAGAACATGTGAAACTGCATGAAACTCGTAAAACTGCCCAGGCCGTTAAGGGTATGCATATCTGAAAAGCCACCAAGTATCTTAAGGATGTCACTTTAAAGAAGCAGCGTGTGACATTCCATCGATACAATGGTGGAGTGGGAAGGTGTGCACAGGCCAAACAGTGGGGCTGGACGCAGGGTCGGCGGCCCAGAAAGAGTGCTGAATTTTTACTGCACATGTTCAAAAATTCAGAAAATAATGCTGAGCTTAAGGGCTTGGGTGTAGATTCTCCGGTTATTGAGAACATCCAGGTGAACAAAGCACCCAAGATGCGGTGCAGCACCTACAGAGCTCATGACTGGATCAACCCTTACGTGAGCTCTCCTTGCCACACTGAGATGATCATTACTGAAAAAGAACAGATTGTTCCTAAACCAGAAGAGGAGGCTGCACAGAAGAAAAAGATATCCCATAAGAAACTGAAGAAACAAAAAGTTATGGCTTGGGAATACATGCTGCAAAAAATAAATGCAAATAAAAGTAAAAAAAGAAAGTAGCTTTCCCCCAGTACCTTTTAAAAAGTAGCTATGGGGAATGCCTGAGTGGTCCAGTGGTCAAGACTCTGCACTTCGACTGCCAGAGCCAGGTTCAGTCCCTGGCTGAGGAATTAAGATCCCACAAAAATTTAAAAAAAGAAAAAACAAAACAAAACAAAACAAAAAAAACGACTGACTATGATGACTAGGTAACTAATTGGAGTGTCTGGTGTTAAATCAAATACTTTAGGGTCTCTAGGACAGACACAAAAGGAGGGTTTGATGCATAGTTTGCTATTTTGAACAAAAAAAAAAAAAGTGAAGCCTCTTTACTTATGAAATTGTTCAATTTGTGTGTGAGGAAAAGCCATGTCTATAACCAATCAGAGCCTTTGGCCAAGTAAAAGATTACAGAGAATTATTGTCAGATGCTGGGTTTCTCCTTCCAGAAGAAAAACAACCCTATACCTTGAAAATTTCAAGAGCAGTCTTCCAAACTCCCTATAAAATATTAAACTAATATACTTGCAATTTTAGTACAAATCAGGAAATGCAAAAATTACAGTACTCGTAGTTACATTAACTGAGTTCACAGGGCACACATGTAGGTCTTTTTATTCCAAAGCAGCCCAGTTTGATGAGTTAATATTTCTTTGGGGACTGAATACTTGTATTTTCTATCTTCTCTGAATTAAGATTAGAAAATGAAAATAAGTGTTTGCATATTTCATTTAAAGTACAATTTCTTAGCATTACCAAGATGTTTGGCTGACTCCTGATTTTATATCAAATTTAAGGGAAGGTATTAAATGGGAAATCATTTTGAGGCAAAAATCAAAGACCATGTCATGTACTAGAGTTTTTATACTTTTTATATTTTACTGCAGTAATTTTACTTTGTTACTATTTTCTATAACATGTTTCCATTATTTAAAGAGAAAAAATAATACATTTCTAAGGGCAAATCTTCAATTTTCATCTTTTTTTTCTTTTTTTTTTTTTTGCCACTTCACTCCACTTGGGGTATCCCCTGACCAAAGCAGAGTCCTAACCACTGGACCATTAGGGACTTCACAATTTTTTGCTTTTTTATGCCAAAACACTGAAAAGAGAGAATCATGCAATTCTACATTTGATTTACTTAACGTTTCTCATTAAAATTTTTCTCATGCTGTGTTTATTTAATAGTCCAAATATTTTGATTGGTTTAAATATTCTGAAAAATATGCATATTGATTTGGGAACTGATAAAATATTTCTTAAAGTCATGATGGCATATCTACTTGCCAATGTATTATAACAATGGGCATAACTAAAATACTCCTAAATCTTACATTTTTCAACTGAGGGGGAAAAAATATTCTTTTTAAGAAACATGGCAAATCAACCAGTGTGATCTTACCATGTGGGAATGGTCTGAGGAACTCAGCCATAACTGTCCACCCAAGGGGAGGAAGAGGGTATTACTTCTCTACCGATTCTTGGCCTGTGTTTTGTTAATCCCTTGCAGTTCCAGATTTGTACATGAGTCAAACTTTAGCTGAACAGTTTCCTACAGGTGCTACAGCAAAAATTTCCTGATGTAGAAAGCAACAAATTGCAGTGGTTGTAAGGTGCTGTCACGGTATGCTTGTGTGTGCCTGGTTGTTATAATAATACTCAGGCTAGAAGTACGTTAAGAGAATGTGAGGTGGGCTGCTAGATGATGAACACCCTTTCATGATGAATTCTGGAAAAATAACATGGCATGACCATCAATAGATGTGGTTACTTTCAAATAGAAGGTAATATAGAAATACCCAAGATTTATCAAGGTGACTATAAATAAGAATCCAATCCAAGTGTTAGTCGCTCAGCCATATCTGATTCTTTGCGACCCCATTGATTGTACCCCACCAGACCCCTCTGTCCATGGGATTCTCCAGGCAAGAGTACTGGAGTGGGTAGCCATTCCCTTCTCCAGGGGATCTTCCTGATCAAAAAGTTAAACTCAGGTCTCCTGCACTGAAGGCAGATTTTTTTTTTTTTTAACCATCTGAGCCACCAAGGAAGTCATAAGTAAGAATGCCTAAGCCCAAATGACTATATTGTGTTTAAGTAAAGAAAGATAGGCTAAAGAACATATCCCATGTTTTCAAGTCTGCATGGGACCTATTAAGAGGAAGGCAAAAAGTACTATAGAAGCTCTGCATGTCTTCAGTAGAGTTATTGTCTATATTGTCTCCTGTGAACTGGTCAAGTATCTAGTCTTCTTAGCAGCATGGTATCTGGTGAAGAAGGGCATCAAGCAATCATTGCTTAGAGACATGGTATTAGAGACATTAACTAGAAATATCACCTAACTTTATCTACTCTGCTTGCATGTTCACTAAACAGCATCAGGTTCTACCCAGACTTCCTCATAAATTCCTGGTCTATAGGGGTAAGACAGACATTTTCATCATGAATAACTACATTCTCTTCATTGTCATATCTATCATTATACATTTCAAAACTGAGCTGTGGTTTACAGAGTAGTCCTTTGTGAATTTGAATGGTGTGAGATAGTAAAGGCTGAGCATATCAAGCAAGAATATGACAAGGAAATCAAGATGATATGACAAGGAGAGAGTTGAGTACATTAAGTTCTAGTAAGAAAAGGCAGTTGAGAGAAAGTTTCCAGTGGAAATAAATGGCTTGGAAGGAGTAAAAGGTGCGAAGAGTGTGCTGATTCTTCTTCCTGGCTCTGCGGGCAAAGTGAAGGAAGTTTGGGAGACAATAACTAACTGTTCTCAATTAATAGAAGATAAAGTATTTGAGAAAAGGTTCAAGACTAGAGCTTGGCCCATTTTGACAGTAGAAGGGGCTCTACAAAATACCGTAGACCAGATTATCCTGAATTTTCACTTGGTGTGTGGTGTGATGGTACCTTCCGTCTCAGCAAAGTCTTATCTCCAAAGTGATGGTTTGATTTGATCCACTATCAGCAGTCCTTGGAGATGGGAGATAAAGGTGACTGCAAAGCATTCGGTAAACATAAATTAATATAAAGGTCAACACTAGCAACTTTCCAGCAAATGTCTCTGAAATAAGTGGTGTATTTTGTATAAAATTCCACAGAGTAGTTTCTTGATACATTAAAATGTGTTTCTCTTATGAGTGATGCTTTCATAGTTGGCTTGATTCACTTGATATCGATGATCTACACTATAATAAAATTTAAGCAGAGAAACTTAATACAGTCTGAACCAGGAACCACAGCTTCATTGGGACTTAATGTATCATGTTGCAGCATAACATTCTAATATACATAATTTCCTAAATCATGCACTGACTTCAGGGAGTACTTAAATATTCAGCACAATTCTCTCTTAAGTCTCCAGAATACAGTTAAAATCTGATGTCCTGCATGGAGAAGACAGAAAACCTTCCCTCCACACCAGATCCACCAGCACAGACACAAGATCAGACAGCTGTTACATGAAAAAGCACTCTGGTAGAGGTATTTCTAGAACACTTCAATGGGACACAAAGGGAAGAAGAATCAGCATTTCCTGAATGTCTACGTGTCAACCCTTTTACTAGTATTTTAACATATTTTGCCCTCAGAACAAATCTACAAGTATACTTATTCATTTTTCCCTTTTCCCTTTTAAGGAAACTAAGGTCAGAAATACTGCTGAGGTTAACACAGCTGTGATGGAACTGAGACTGGAGTACAATTCTGTCTTCTTTCTATTCATACACACAACCAGGGATCTATGTCCAAATCCATGAATGCAGATGTCTTTTGGTGGAGCAACCATCGTGGGTATTTCAACATTATTTCTTCATCAGACAGTCCTTTCACTGCTGTCCAAGTTGGCATGCATTTAAGAAAGTGAAATCTCTACTGCTTCCTTAGAAGAAGGGGATATCAGACCAGTCTTTGTTTTCTTAGTGACAACAGGTATGGTTTCAGGAACCAAGTTCTAAAGTGTTTACCAGCTGTAAATTCCTGAATGACAGAGGCCATGACCTTGACTTCCAATTTCCAATTTATACCTGGTTTAAAGGAATCTTGCCACACGTCAAACCATGGCAACAGTAGGTTATATCTGAGTTGCTGAATTCTTGCTTCCTCTAAACACTGAAGACTCAAGCCCTAAATTATTTCAATTATTTATGAAATGAACAAATGTTCACATTAATACAGTTCTTTATTTACCTGATATAAGTAAACAAAGAAAACGTTTGGCAAATGCTCGCTTTTACAGTGAATTGGGTTTGGCCTGCTGACTGAGTGGTGAAGGATTTGGATATGAATATTTTCAGCTGGCAGCAAGAAGGAGAAAGAGTTCTCCATTTGCTTCTTGACATGGTGAATTTAAGGAATGTTTTGTGCTGTTATCCTGACATACTTACAAAATTGTAACCTACAGCTTTCACTGGAAGACAATATTAGGGGGAAAGATACATACGTTTTCACTCTTGAAAAGTAGGAGGAAAAGGGAACTCTTATTTTGAGGCTATTATATAAAATACTGACTTCATATAGTTTCACAGGCAAACAGATTAGAATAACTTTAATTTCATCATAAAATTATACATATATGAGAAAACTAAGGTAACTACTTCAAATGAAGAATGGAGGGGTCACTTTATAAAGCGGTTACTTTATAAAACTACCACATATGGTTCATACCTCTTGATATTCACATCTTTGTGTAATCCCTTCCCATTGAGTGTTGGCTAGACTGAGTGACTCACTTTTAATGAACAGAATAAGGTGGAACTAATGGCATATGTCCTAAGAGGCAGTGCTTCCCTCCTTCCCTGCCTCTTTTTCTCTCTCTGTCTTTCTCTCTCATATCATTAACTTTATAGGAACCCAGCTGCAGTATTAATACCGTGAGCAACTCTATAGTGAAGCCCAGGTGCAAGGACCTGAGGCCTCTTGCCAACAGCCATGTGAGTGAGCTGGGAAGTGCATCCTCCAGCCCCATGCCAGCCACTGGATGACTGCAGCTCCAACTGACACTTTGCAGCCTCATGAGAGGCTGAATCAGAACCACCGCGCTAAGCTTCTCCCAGATTCCTGATCCTGAGAAACTATGTACGATAATAAATGTTCATTGCTTTAAGCCACTACGTGTTGGGGTAACTTGTTATGCAACAATAGGTAACTCCTACAAGGGGGCAGGAATAATAACACACAGTCTAGCCTGGAAAAGACAAGCCAGTAACTCATCTCAGCAGAAGGACTAAACAGGAATATATCACGTTTCAGTAGGTCGGTTAAGAGAAGCGAATATATGCCACAGGCCTCGACCATCACCGTGTCAGGGGTAGAGGTTTGGAAGCCAGCAAAACTGGCACACTCTGGAAAAGCTGGCACCAAAGAGTTTTAACCCCAAAGGTTAGTAGAGGATGTAGATGAGTGACCTAAAGGAGGAAGTTATAGAGAAGCTAGAATTACTTCATAGGTTAGGAGACTGTAAGACATTTGATGTGAAAGTTGTCCTGGCTATCAGAGTTTAGTCATTTAAATAGATACAGTTGCTACGAAGCATATAAAAGGTGTGTGTGCTAAGTCGCTTCAGTCATGTCTGACTCTTTGTGACCCTATGGACTGTAGTCCCATCAGGCTCCTCTGTCCATGGTATTCTCCAGTCAGGAATACTGGAGTGCATTGCTGTGCCCTCCTCCAGGGGGATCTTCCTGAGTCAGGAATCAAGCCTGATCTCCTGCATCACAGGTGGATTCTTTACCATCTGGGCCACCAGGGACCCCTGCATATAAAAGGGTGTGGCACTAAATCTGAAATGCATGTTCTCCTTTCTCCTCCTCGTTCTCTCTGCCTCTGTCATAGCTAAGGCTCTCAGCACCTCATGCCTCGCACTTAATTGCTACCAGCTTGTGGCTTGTTCTTGAGCCTTGTCTTCTCAGCTAGACTGGAGGCTGCTTAAGGAAAGGATCATGTCTCAGTCAGTAATCCTCCTCTAGCCACAAGTTCTTCTCATTTGAAATATGAGCATATGTGGACTTATTTCTGTATACCTTCTCTGAAACCACAAGAATTTTGGATCATTATGCATGAATGATTTCAAGTTGCCACCGTTTTATCTCTAGTAAAATTCAACGCCCTTGGGTTATACGTTTCTACCCCTCTTCTGCTTCTCTATACTACTGGTTACATCCTCTCCAATTTCTGCATAAGTGTATTATCATTTTCTTTATACTGTGGGCATTGTGATGTAGTGTAAGAAATGGCACTAGGTCTTAGGAGGCCATACTGCTATAGATAAGGATACGCGTGGACCCTGCCTTCCTGTTTTTTGCTACCCAAGTAGTCTGTACAGTATTGGGTAAAACATTAATTAATCAATAATACACAGAAACTGCAGCAGCTTCTGGGGATATGTGAAGGCATTACTCGTGATATGCCATGATATTCCCCAATGGAGGATACATTTTTCAATCTGACACTATGCCATAAGTGATATTTCCCACCAAAGAAACCTTTGTAAGATCTTGCAACACAGAATGCTTTGCAGGACAGCAAGATGCACTCACATAACATGATGCAAAGAACAC
Source organism: Bos javanicus (assembly GCF_032452875.1). Lineage (NCBI taxonomy): Eukaryota > Metazoa > Chordata > Mammalia > Artiodactyla > Bovidae > Bos > Bos javanicus. Next base: position 56,330,237 of record NC_083881.1, on the reverse strand, counting down.
AAATGTTGGAGAGACAGAATAGTGCTGTATCTTAAAAGTAGGCAGGCTGCAACTGTCAGAGCATAATGAAGGGAGGAGGTAAGTCCTTAGAAAATAAGTTCTTAAAACTTGGTATTTAAAACTTTGTATTTGAGCAAGTAGTAGATATCAGGGCTTCCCTTGTGGCTCAGCTGGTAAAGAATCTGCCTGCAAAGCAGGAGACCTGGGTTGGGAAGAACCCCTGGAGAAGGGAAAGGCTACTCACTCCAGTATTCTGGCCTGGAGAATTCCATGGACTGTATAGTCCATGGGGTCACAAACAGCTGGACACTACTGAGCGACTTTCACTTTCACCTTCCAGTAGATATAAAGTGTATTTTAAAGACACTTTAACATATATATTAAATGATTCACTACAATTTTATAAAATGACTAACCCCTTCTAATCTGTTAGGTGTCCATTTAAAGTTGTTTCTTCCAAAAATCCTTCATATGTAGTCCAGTTGTCCCTGGCCCTATAATTAGCATAATTTAGAGCAATCTAATATTTATTTGTCTGTTTCTATACAGTATATTGTGGGCTTTCAGTGAGAACAGAGGCCTGTCTTTCTTGATGGATTTTGTGCCTCCAGCCCTTAGCACACTGTCTCACACATGGAAACTGCTCTTAAAACATGAGCGTAGTGAAAAAAATAAGTAAATAAGTGGGGGTAAAAGAGGGTTAAAAAAAAAAAGACCAGTTATTATAATCATGCTTTCTTCAAAACAGAATATCAAGAAAACCATCAGAAAGACATGAAATCAACATCTAAGGCTATTCAAGTATGTCTGATGATAAACCTGCCAGGAGCACAAGCACTTGTTAATTATTTTTCATTTCTTCCTTCCTCCTTAATAGTAAACAATGCCAGGTTTTGCCTCTCCTGTTTGTCCCCTGGAGCCTTCTTGGGGGTCTCTTCCTAGGTTTGGCCCTGGCAGAGACCTGATCTTCCCAGTCCATGCTCTCTTTCCTATCTCTTGCTTTCAAAGATCGGATATTGAACAGCCCAATTTGTTCATTCTTCACAGGCTGAGATATTGGAACTTAATTTTCCCAGCAATAGCAACCATCAAAGTTATCCCAGAAAAGAAGCAGCATTGCAAAGCATGGTTCAGGAAGATTCTTCTGTTGATATCAGTTAGAATTGATTCTTCTTTGAAGAGTCTGACATCAAATAGCCACAATTTGTAAGGGGAGGAGGTCCAAGTAATGTTAAAGGATGAGAAAGCAATGAAACGTTTGCACTTAGTTCCAAATGGGTGCACTGTTTTGAGTTCAGGGAAGGAGGAAGTGATGTGCAATGGCAGGGTCTGAGGCCCTGAGTGATGAAGGGGAGTGTGAGTGAGCTTCAAGAGATAGAAAGAATTTAGATAGGTAATAATGCATATAACTTGTTTACAGGAAAACATAAAGAATAGCTTGGTTGTATTAATAGCAATGATTCTCAACTTCTTTTGAATTCAGTTGAGAAGCTCAATAAAATGAGAATTCATGTGATCTATCAATGCCCTCCATTCAAAGACCACCAGGAACACACTTACAGTTGAAGGAGTTTGCGTTTATTAATTTATTGCAAAGAGGGAGACCGCACACCATGGAGAACCAAGGGATGACTCAGTAAAAGGTTTTTAAAAAGGACTTAGGTTTGTGCTAGTGATTTGGGGGAAGGTCCAAAGAAGCAGGGCTTTGCTCTGTATTAGATGCTGTCGAGAAGCAAGGGTAATTCTTGTGTATCTCAAAAATTTTTACCTAGAAGATGAAAAGAACCTAGCAATGTTAGAACTGTAATCAGTAAAGAAGCAACAGTTGGACTTCCCTGGTGGTCCAGTGGTTAAGAGTCCACCTGCCATTGCAGGGGACACGTGTTCAATCCCTAATTCTGGAAGATTCCATATGCCTCAGAGCAACTAAGCCCGTGCACCACAACTACTGAGCCTGTGCTCTAGAGCCAGCAAACCGCAATTACTGAAGCCCACATGCCGAGAGCCTATACTCTGCAACAAGAGAAGCCACCTCAATGAGAAGCCCTTGCACCGCAACTAGAGAAAGCCTGCGCACAGCAATGAAGACTCAGTGCAGCCAAAAATAAATGAATAAGTAAAAAGAAGCTGTTTAATGTCTTTGAACATAATTCTTCCAGCAATAGCAGGCTTTAAAGGCATATGGGCAAAGAAGCAACATTGCAAAGCAAGGTTCAGGAAGATTCTTCTGCTGGTAGTGAATAGGATGGTTAGATGGGGCACAGTGGATGGGGGTTCAGACTGGCGAAGAGCAGGGAGACTAGAATAGGACAGACCATGAGCTGGAAAACTCTTGCAAAGGTCTGATCCTCACAAGATTATAATTGTATTAAAATATGGTTAGTGGAAATGAAAAAGAAGTATTGGATGTGAGACATTAAATAAGAATTTGAAATCCACTCACTGTGGGCCTAGAGGGAACAGACTTACCTTGATATTTTTAGCTCCCAGACCTGTGCTTAGGGGCACAGAACATATCAAGGACCTATGTAAAGACTGAATCAGTTAACTCATTAATAAAATTACGTGACTGACAGGATGTAGTAGAGGAGGAAGAAGGAAAAATCCACTCCAGACTGATTAGGGGACACTTTGAAAGAGAAAGTTATTTCAGAAAAAGAAGCATTCAGTTTCATCAAGTTGAGTCTGTGTAATGACAGAACATCTGAGAGAAGTGGTAGTGATTTAGTCACTCAGAAGTGTCTGACTCTTTTGAGCTAACTCTGGGAGATGGTGAGGCTTCCCTGGGGCTTAGATGGTAAAGAATCTGCCTGCAATGCAGGATACCAGGGTTCAATCCCTGGGTTGTGAAGATATCCTGGAGTAGGGAATGGCAACCTACTCCAGTAGTCTTGCCTGGAGAATTCCATGGACAGAAGACGCTGGTGGACTACAGTCCATGGGATCGCAAAGAATCGGACACGATTGAGCGACTAACACTTTCACACACTTCACCAACTTTCTGTAAGGTGGTGAAGGATAGGGAAGCTTGGTGTGCTGTGATCCATGGGGTCTCAAAGAGTCAGACACAACCTAGCTACTGAACAACAACAACAACAACCCTAGAAGATAAGTTGCCATTAGAGGAAAAAATATGTATTAACCATTTCAGGAATATAGTGTTGATCTTATAGCATGGATCTGGAATCATTAGTTAGGGTTTATAGTTCATCTCTGTTCCAATCAAACTGTGAATTTTTATGTATTAATAAGTTAAATTTATTGAACTGTAAAAAGGAGATAATAGAAGAAGAGCCATATTCTTAAAAGGTATCTATAAAGAAAACTATAATACAGATCTCATGGGAATCAATGAGTGTTGACATGCAGTAAGTATGGTAAAGCTTTAGACTGTTGTTTAGGATACATTCGTTTTATCAAGCATGACCTCTTAAGTAAGAATGATCATCAGTGACTATGCTTTTCATATCATAGGACAAAGACTGAGAATTTAAACTTACTTAGTTGATGCCACAGAGAAAGCAATGGCACGCCACTCCAGTACTCTTGCCTGGAAAAGCCCATGGTTGGAGGAGCCTGGTGGGCTGCAGTCCATGGGGTCGCTAAGAGTCAGACACGACTGAGCGACTTCCCTTTCACTTTTCACTTTCACGCATTGGAGAAGGAAATGGCAACCCACTCCAGTGTTCTTGCCTGGAGAATCCCAGGGACGGGGGAGCCTGGTGGGCTGCCGTCTCTGGGTTCGCACAGAGTCGGACACAACTGAAGCGACTTAGCAGCAGCAGCAGCAGTTTTATCAAGCATAACCTCTTAAGTGAGAATGATCATCATCAGCGACTATGCTTTTCATATCATAGGACAAAGACTGAGAATTTAAACTTACCTAGTTGATGCCAAAATAGTGGCACTTTTCAGAGCATTCTCCAGAAACTAAGTAAGTAGAAATGAAACAGGAAGGAAGGGGGCAGGGCACAATCTTTGAAAGAATGACATAGCAAACGACATAAACTGATGAGATCCAAATAGGTCCAAGATGGTGGATGAGTTGACTTCCACTAGACCTTTAGCCTCAGTAATATGATCATTGTAACACAGCAGTGTTCAATGAACAGAGATGAACTAGAAATCCTAACTAATGACTCCAGATCCATGCTATAATAAGATCAACGCTATATTCCTGAAATGGTTAAAAGAAGACCAGGAGCTGACTGTGGCTCAGATCATGAGCTCCTTATTGCCAAATTCAGACTTAAATTGAAGAAAGTAGGGAAAACCACTAGACCATTCAGGTATGACGTAAATCAAATCCCTTATGATTATACAGTGGAAGTGAGAAATAGATTTAAGGGCCTAGATCTGATAGATAGAGTGCCTGATGAACTATGGAATGAGGTTCGTGACATTATACAGGAGACAGGGATCAAGACCACCCCCATGGAAAAGAAATGC